>NC_092149.1:90905503-90979069 GCF_045791955.1 Oncorhynchus clarkii lewisi
ATTGTTCTGGACACATTCTACTGTCAGGTCTACTATCGGGTGTACTGTCCTCCTACTGAGAGAGAGAGAGAATTTCAGACACCGATATTACCCTCGTTTTACCGAAGCCGGTAATTTCAGTGATTAGGCTACACAACATTCCGGCATATTCTTACTTCTAAAACCGTTAAAAAAGAGACTCTGTGAGTCTATTCATCAACTGTGTATATAGAGGAATAGGCAGCACTTTACAAACTGTATGTCATTGAGATGGTTTGGCCATGTGTCCTACCATTGGAAAGTTATTGTAGGATGTTAAATTCACTGTTAGATCAATTGCATGGCTATCTAACAACAATATAATATTTAGAGATACAGTGCCTTGCGAAAGTATTCGGCCCCCTTGAACTTTGCGACCTTTTGCCACATTTCAGGCTTCAAACATAAAGATATAAAACTGTATTTTTTTGTGAAGAATCAACAACAAGTGGGATACAATCATGAAGTGGAAGGACATTTATTGGATATTTCAAACTTTTTTAACAAATCAAAAACTGAAAAATTGGGCGTGCAAAAATTATTCAGCCCCTTTACTTTCAGTGCAGCAAACTCTCTCCAGAAGTTCAGTGAGGATCTCTGAATGATCCAATGTTGACCTAAATGACTAATGATGATAAATACAATCCACCTGTGTGTAATCAAGTCTCCGTATAAATGCACCTGCACTGTGATAGTCTCAGAGGTCCGTTAAAAGCGCAGAGAGCATCATGAAGAACAAGGAACACACCAGGCAGGTCCGAGATACTGTTGTGAAGAAGTTTAAAGCCGGATTTGGATACAAAAAGATTTCCCAAGCTTTAAACATCCCAAGGAGCACTGTGCAAGCGATAATATTGAAATGGAAGGAGTATCAGACCACTGCAAATCTACCAAGACCTAGCCGTCCCTCAAAACTTTCAGCTCATACAAGGAGAAGTTTGATCAGAGATGCAGCCAAGAGGCCCATGATCACTCTGGATGAACTGCAGAGATCTACAGCTGAGGTGGGAGACTCTGTCCATAGGACAACAATCAGTTGTATATTGCACAAATCTGGCCTTTATGGAAGAGTGGCAAGAAGAAAGCCATTTCTTAAAGATATCCATAAAAAGTGTTGTTTAAAGTTTGCCACAAGCCACCTGGGAGACACACCAAACATGTGGAAGAAGGTGCTCTGGTCAGATGAAACCAAAATTGAACTTTTTGGCAACAATGCAAAACGTTATGTTTGGCGTAAAAGCAACACAGCTCATCACCCTGAACACACCATCCCCACTGTCAAACATGGTGGTGGCAGCATCATGGTTTGGGCCTGCTTTTCTTCAGCAGGGACAGGGAAGATGGTTAAAATTGACGGGAAGATGAATGGAGCCAAATACAGGACCATTCTGGAAGAAAACCTGATGGAGTCTGCAAAAGACCTGAGACTGGGACGGAGATTTGTCTTCCAACAAGACAATGATCCAAAACATAAAGCAAAATCTACAATGGAATGGTTCAAAAATAAACATATTGTCTAACATAGGTGTTAGAATGGCCAAGCCAAAGTCCAGACCTGAATCCAATCGAGAATCTGTGGAAAGAACTGAAAACTGCTGTTCACAAATGCTCTCCATCCAACCTCACTGAGCTCGAGCTGTTTTGCAAGGAGGAATGGGAAAAAATGTCAGTCTCTCGATGTGCAAAACTGATAGACATACCCCAAGCGACTTACAGCTGTAATCGCAGCAAAAGGTGGCGCTACAAAGTATTAACTTAAGGGGGCTGAATAATTTTGCACGCCCAATTTTTCAGTTTTTGATTTGTTAAAAAAGTTTGAAATATCCAATAAATGTCGTTCCACTTCATGATTGTGTCCCACTTGTTGTTGATTCTTCACAAAAAAATATAGTTTTATATTTTTATGTTTGAAGCCTGAAATGTGGCAAAAGGTCGCAAAGTTCAAGGGGGCCGAATACTTTCGCAAGGCACTGTAGCAATCTTGCTGTGTTTTTAGTTCCTACTACCTCAGATGGTGAATTATGTCAAATTGTCAGATATAGCCTTGGACAATATGCACCAAAAACATGCAGGAAATTAATCTCTAAAGAGGCAAAAACAAATCTGATTATTCTGGTTCCTATTTTCGCATGCTGCACATCAAAAATATCCATCATGCATTCCCTGAACATGTTAGATAGCGATCTTCTTTCATATCTCACTTAGCACTGGAAAAAGTCAGTCTAGAGCCCTGTCCCTAATATAAATAAATGTTTTTGTATGTATCATTATCAAGCAAAATGGCTCAATTTATGGCTATTTGACTTTTGTCCATATTGCCCATTTCTAGTATAGATATATATTATTATCTAGATGAGTGTGGTGCAGGATAGTGTGAACATCTCTGGCCAGTCCAACATGAATAGTATAGTATTTTAGTATAGATCATGTATACAAGGCCTTCTGAGAGTATTCACAACCCTTTTTCCACATTTCTGTTGTGTTTAAAATGGATTACATTTAAATGTTGTCACTGGCTTACACACAATACCCCATAATGTGAAAGTGGAGTTATGTTTTTAGTAATTTTTACAAATTAACACAGATCCAATCACAAAGACCAGGGATGTTTTCCTATGCCTCACAAAGCACACCGATTGGTAGATGAAAATAGCAAACATTGAATATCCCTTTGAGCATGGTGAAGTTATTAATTACACTTTGGATGGTGTATCAATACACCCAGTCACTACAAAGATACAGGCGCCCTTCCTAACTAAGTTGCCGGAGAGGAAGGATACCGCTCAGGGATTTCACCATGAGGCCAATGGGGACTTTAAAACAGAGTTCAATGGCTGTGATAGGAGAAAACAGAGGATGGATCAACAACATTGTAGTTACTCCACAATACTAACCTAATTGACAGAGTGAAAAGAAGGAAGCCTGTACAGAACACAAATATTCCAAAACATGCCTCCTGTTTGCAACAAGGCACTAAAGTAAAACTGCAAAAAATGTGGCAAAGAAATGAACTATGTCCTGAATAAATATTATGTTTGGGGCAAATCCAACACATCACTTCGCACCACACTCTATATTTTCAAGCACGGTGGTGGTTGCGTTATATTATGGGTATGTTCGTCATCGGAAAAGGACTAGGGAGATTTTTAGGATAAAAATAAATGGAATAGAGCTAAGCTAGGGCAAAATCCTAGAGTACAACCTGGTTCATTCTGCACTCCAACAAACACTGGGAAACAAATTCACCTTACAGCAGGACAATAACCTAAAACACAATGCCAAATATACCCTGGAGTTGATTGCCAAGATGGCGTTGAATGTTCCTGAGTTGCCTAGTTACGGTTTAGACTTAAACTGGCGTGAAAATCTATGGCAAGACTTGAAAATGGCCACCTAGCAATGACAGAGCCTGAATATTTTTTAAAGAATAATGTGCCGATATAGTACAATCCAGATGTGCAAAGTTCTTAGAGACTTACCCAGAAAGACTCACAGCTGTAATCGCTGCCAACGGTGATTCTAACAGGTATTGACTCTGGGTAGGAATACTTATGTAAATTTGAGATTTGGGGATTTCTTTTTCAATACATTTACAAAAATTATGTTTTTTTTCTCACTTTGTCATTGTAAAGTATTGTGTGTCAATGGGTGAGGAAAATAGTATATTTAGTCCGTTTTGAATTCAGGTTGTAACACAACAAAATGTGTAATAAATCAAGGGGTATAAATACTTTCTGAAGGAACAGTAAATCATGTATTGATCATGTATTATATTCTAGGTGAGTGTGGTTCAGGACTCTGAACATCTCTGGGCCGTCCAACATGATTTAGTATTGATAATGTAAATGTATAGATAATGTATGTTATATTATATTCTAGGTGAGTGTGGTGCAGGACTCTGTGAACATCTCTGGCCAGTCCAACATGAACATGCTGAAGGTACCAGAGTGCCAGCTGTCAGACGACCTGGGGAACCTGTGGCAGTGTTCCCGCTTCACTGACTGTTCCCTCTATGTTGGAGGGCAGGAGTTCAAGGCACACAAATCCATCCTAGCAGGTAAGACTCGGACACTACCTCTCTACCACTACCAGCACCAGCCCCCTCTCTGCCGCTTACCAGCCCCCTCTCTGCCGCTTACCAGCCCCCTCTCTGCCGCTTACCAGCCCCCTCTCTGCCGCTTACCAGCCCCCTCTCTGCCGCGTACCAGCCCCCTCTCTGCCGCGTACCAGCCCCCTCTCTGCCGCGTACCAGCCCCCTCTCTGCCGCGTACCAGCCCCCTCTCTGCCGCGTACCAGCCCCCTCTCTGCCGCGTACCAGCCCCCTCTCTGCCGCGTACCAGCCCCCTCTCTGCCGCGTACCAGCCCCCTCTAGGCCGCGTACCAGCCCCCTCTCTGCCGCGTACCAGCCCTCTGGTTTTAATCCCTAACCCTGTAACACCTGGTTGTAATCCTGAGGGCCTCTCCACCCCTCTCTTACCTCAGCCCTCCTAGCTGTGCAGAACGCAGGGATAGATTCCTTCACCCCTTGACTCCGTGCTTTAGGCATGGCAGCAGTTTGGTTAAGAATGCCTTGAATCACCACAGACATACTAATGTTGTTTTTCCTTCTTTGATTGACAGCGAGATCTCCCGTATTTAGCGCCATGTTTGAACATGAGATGGAAGAGAGTAAAAAGGTGTGTTTCACTGAGACCTTCACAAATGAACACATTGTGTTGTACTGCTGCTACTTTATTTCTCATAGTAACACAATGATACTGTGTCCTGCCTCAGAACCGTGTGGACATCAGTGATGTGGAGCCAGACGTGTTTAAGGAGATGATGGGATTCATCTACACAGGGAAAGCTCCCAACCTGGACAAGATGGCCGACAACCTGCTGGCAGCTGCTGACAAAGTACGACTGACCCAATATAACGGAGCTAGTCCATATTGGCACTAATAACAGGGTTACAGTAGCCTGTTGATATACGGCTAACATGTCATTTGAAATGATTTGAATTTTAATCAAAATTGTTTTAAAATGTGAAATAATCTGCATGGTTGGGGTGTTTAAAAAAAAAGTTTTGTCAGAGCTAGATTCACATGGGGACTGTAACCCTACAGATCAGCTCTCTGCGATCTCTGTGGAGATCGACCATGTCAATCTCAGGCTAATAGAATAGGCAAATTACTCCGAATGTCAGTCATGCGCTGCCTTGCTGTTCGATACTTTACGGAGTGGTACCAGTCAAGATCAAATAGGATAAATCATTGTCTCACATACCGATGTGGTCACCATCGACGGTGGCTGTCAATAACTATTGTAATATCGCATGACCCCAATCCTGACCCCAACCTTAATAAATCCTGACCCCAACCTTAATAAATCCTGACCCCAACCTTAATAAATCCTGACCCCAACCTTAATAAATCCTGACCCCAACCTTAATGAATCCTGACCGCTGATTCCAAGCTTATTGAACACAAACCCCTGACCCCAACTTTAATGAACCCTAACCCCTGACCCCAACCCTAATGAATCCTAACCCCCGACTCCAACTCTAATGAATCCTAACCTCTGACTCTAACCCTGATCCCAACCTTAATGAACTCTAACCCCTGACTCCAACCCTGACCCCAACCTTAATGAATCCTAACCCCTGACCCCAACCTTAATGAATCCTGACCCCAACCCTGACCCCAACATTAATGAATTCTAACCCCTGGCCCCAACCTTAATGAATCCTAACCCCTGACCCAACCCTAATGAATCCTAACTCCTGACTCCACCCCTGACCCCAACCTGAATGAATCCTGACCCCAACTTTAATGAATCCTAACCCTGACTCCAACCTTAATGAAACCTAACCCCTGACTCCAACCCTGGCCACAACCTTAATGAACCCTAACCCCTGACCCCAACCCTAATGAATCCTAACCCTGACCCCAACCTTAATGAACCCTAACCCCTGACTCCAACCTTAATGAATCCTAAACCCTGACCCCAACCCTAATGAATCCTGACCCCAACCTGAATGAATCCTGACCCCAACCTTAATGAACCCTAACCCCAACCCTAATGAATCCTGACCCCAACTTTAATGAACACTAACCCCTGACCCCAATCCTAATGAATTCTAACCCCTGACTCTAACCCTGACCCCAACCTTAATGAATCCTAACCCCTGACTCCAACCCTGACCCCAACCTTAATGAATCCTAACCCCTGACTCCAACCCTGACCCCAACCCTAATGAACCCTAACCCCAACCCTAATGAATCCTGACCCCAACTTTAATGAACACTAACCCCTGACCCCAACCCTAATGAATTCTAACCCCTGACCCTGACCCCAACCTAACCTAACCCCTGACCCCAATCTTAATGAATCCTAACCCCTGACTCCAACCCTGACCCCAACCTTAATGAATCCTAACCCCTGACTCCAACCCTGACCCCAACCCTAATGAACCCTAACCCCAACCCTAATGAATCCTAACCCCTGACTCCAACCCTGACCCCAACCTTAATGAATCCTGACCCCAACCTTAATGAATCCTAACCCCTGACTCCAACCCTGACCCCAACCTTAATGAATCCTAACCCCTGACTCCAACCCTAACCCTAATGAACCCTAACCCCTGACCCCAACCTTAATGAATCCTAACCCCTGACTCCAACCCTGACCCCAACCTTAATGAATCCTAACCCCTGACTCCAACCCTAACCCTAATGAACACTAACCCCTGACCCTAACCCTAATGAATCCTAATCCCTGACTCCAACCCTAACCCTAATGAACCCTAACCCCTGACCCCAACCTTAATAAACCTAACCCCTGACTCCAACCCTGACCCCAACCCTAATGAATCCTAACTCCTGACTCTAACCCTGTTCCCAACCTTAATGAAGCCTGACCCCAACCTTAATGAACCTTAACCCCTGACCCCAACCTTAATGAATCCTAAACCCTGACCCCAACCCTAATGAATCCTGACCCCAACCTGAATGAATCCTGACCCCAACCTTAATGAACCCTAACCCCAACCCTAATGAATCCTGACCCCAACTTTAATGAACACTAACCCCTGACCCCAATCCTAATGAATTCTAACCCCTGACTCTAACCCTGACCCCAACCTTAATGAATCCTAACCCCTGACTCCAACCCTGACCCCAACCTTAATGAATCCTAACCCCTGACTCCAACCCTGACCCCAACCCTAATGAACCCTAACCCCAACCCTAATGAATCCTGACCCCAACTTTAATGAACACTAACCCCTGACCCCAACCCTAATGAATTCTAACCCCTGACTCTAACCCTGACCCCAACTTTAATGAATCCTAACCCCTGACCCCAATCTTAATGAATCCTAACCCCTGACTCCAACCCTGACCCCAACCTTAATGAATCCTAACCCCTGACTCCAACCCTGACCCCAACCCTAATGAACCCTAACCCCAACCCTAATGAATCCTAACCCCTGACTCCAACCCTGACCCCAACCTTAATGAATCCTATATGCAACCTTAATGAACCCTAACCCTAATGAATCCTGACCCCAACCTTAATGAATCCTAACCCCTGACTCCAACCCTGACCCCAACCTTAATGAATCCTAACCCCTGACTCCAACCCTAACCCTAATGAACCCTAACCCCTGACCCCAACCTTAATGAATCCTAACCCCTGACTCCAACCCTGACCCCAACCTTAATGAATCCTAACCCCTGACTCCAACCCTAACCCTAATGAACACTAACCCCTGACCCTAACCCTAATGAATCCTAATCCCTGACTCCAACCCTGACCCCAACCTTAATAAACCTAACCCCTGACTCCAACCCTGACCCCAACCTTAATGAACCCTAACCCCCTAATCCTAACCCTTGACTCCAACCCTGACCCCAACCCTAATGAATCCTAACTCCTGACTCTAACCCTGTTCCCAACCTTAATGAAGCCTGACCCCAACCTTAATGAACCTTAACCCCTGACCCCAACCCTAATGAATCCTAACCCCTGACTCTAACCCTGACCCCAACCTTAATGAAGCCTGACCCCAACCTTAATGAATCCTAACCCCTGACTCCAACCCTGACCCCAACCTTAATGAATCCTAACCCCTGACTCCAACCCTGACCCCAACCTTAATGAATCCTGTACGCAACCTTAATGAACCCTAACCCTAATGAATCCTGACCCCAACTTTAATGAATCCTAACCCCTGACTCCAACCCTGACCCCAACCTTAATGAATCCTGACCCCAACCTTAATGAATCCTAACCCCTGACTCCAATCCTGACCCCAACCCTAATGAATCCTAACCCCTGACTTAAACCTGACCCCAACCCTAATGAATTCTAACCCCTGACTCTAACCCTGACCCCAACCTTAATGAATCCTAACCCCTGACTCCAACCCTGACCCCAACCCTAATGAACCCTAACCCCAACCCTAATGAATCCTAACCCCTGACTCAACCCTGACCCCAACCTTAATGAATCCTGTATGCAACCTTAATGAACCCTAACCCTAATGAATCCTGACCCCGACCTTAATGAACCCTAACCCCTGACCCCAACCCTAATGAATCCTGACCCCAACTTTAATGAACACTAACCCCTGACCCCAACCCTAATGAAGCCTAACCCCTGACCTTAACCCTAATGAATCCTAACCCCTAACTCCAACCCTGACCCCAACCTTAATGAACCCTAACCCCTGACTCCAACCCTGACCCCAACCTTAATGAAACCTAACCCCTGACCCCAACCCTAATGAATCCTAACCCCTGACTCTAACCCTGATCCCAACCTTAATGAAGCCTGACCCCAACCTTAATGAACCCTAACCCCTGACCCCAACCCTAATGAATCCTAACCCCTGACTCTAACCCTGACCCCAACCTTAATGAACCCTATCCCCTGACCCCAACCCTAATGAACCCTAACCCCTGACCCCAACCCTAATGAATCCTAACCCCTGACTCTAACCCTGACCCCAACCTTAATGAAGCCTGACCCCAACCCTAATGAACCCTAACCCCTGACTCCAACCTTAATGAATCCTAACCCCTGACCCCAACCCTAATGAATCCTGACCCCAACCCGAATGAATCCTGACCCCAACCCGAATGAATCCTGACCCCAACCTTAATGAACCCTAACCCCAATCCTAATGAATCCTGACCCCAACTTTAATGAACACTAACCCCTGACCCCAACCCTAATGAATTCTAACCCCTGACTCTAACCCTGACCCCAACCTTAATGAATCCTAACCCCTGACTCTAACCCTGACCCCAACCTTAATGAAGCCTGACCCCAACCCTAATGAACCCTAACCCCGGACCCCAACCCTAATGAATCCTAACCCCTGACTCCAACCCTGACCCCAACCTTAATAAATCCTGTACGCAACCTTAATGAACCCTAACCCTAATGAATCCTGACCCCAACTTTAATGAACCCTAACCCCTGACTCCAACCCTGACCCCAACCTGAATGAATCCTGACCCCAACCTTAATGAACCCTAACCCCTGACCCCAACCTTAATGAATCCTAACCGCTGACTCAAACCCTGACCCCTGACTCCAAACCTGACCCCAACCCTAATGAATCCTAACCCCTGACTCCAAACCTTAACCACCCTCTCTCTCCACCAGTATGCCTTGGAGCGTTTAAAGGTGATGTGTGAAGAGGCTCTGTGCACCAGCCTCTCTGTGGATAACGTGGCTGATACCCTGATCCTGGCGGACTTACACAGTGCAGAGCAGCTCAAAGCACAAGCCATAGATTTTATCAACAGGCAAGTATCTGTAGAAAGCCCCAGTGATGAATCCCTCCTGCCAGCCGTGTTTACCTTCTCTCAGCGCTGCTCTGTTATCTCCTGTAGGTGCAGCGTCCTCCGACAGCTGGGCTGTAAAGATGGGAAAAACTGGAATAGCAAGTATGTAACTATCTAATATGTGACACCAGATTAATAACAAACTCTTATCTCTCCCAAAGAGATGCATTAGAATTCATTGTTTTAGCCAGGGAGGAGGGGGCCAACAGGGCCAGTATGGGGCTGATCCATGTTATTAATAGACTCTACCTGGATAAGCTTTGTTCACTGTTCTACAATATGACATGAACATTTTTGTTTTATTCTGTGTGATGTAGTGTGTTAAGGACACCTTGAGTCATCTCAGTTTTCATAGAGGAAGGATGTCTGTTTTAATTAGTTTAGTATTACTGGTGATCTGTTGTAAGGACTAAAGGAGTTTGAATAAGATGTCCCCACCACTGCTACTGCTGCAGCCCTTTGTCTGAAACACATGTATGTATACTATGTATACTGGACAACTATAGAAATGCAACATGCAACAATTTCAAAGATTTTAATGAGTGACTGATTTCCTTATATGAACTGTAAATGTAAATACATTCATTAGGCCCTAATCTATGGATTTCAGATGACTGGGAATACAGACATGCATCTGTCATAGATACCTTTAAAAAAAAGGTAGGGGCGTGGATCAGAAAACCAGTCAGTATCTGGTGTGACCACCATTTGCCTCGTGCAGGGTGACACATCTCCTTCGCCTAGAGTTGATCAGGCTGTTGATTTGTGGAATGTTGTCCTACTCTTCAATGGCTGTGCGAAGTTGCTGGATATTGGCGTGAACTGAAGTATTCTGTCGATCCAGAGTATCCCAAACATGCTCAAATGGTGACATGTCTGGTGAGTATGTGGCCATGGAATAACTGGGACATTTTCAGCTTCCAGGAATTGTGTCCAGATCCTTGCAACATGGAGCCACATTATCATGCTGAAACATGAGGTGATGGCGGCGGATGAATGGTACAACAATGGGCCTCAGGCTCCTGTCGCGGTGTATCTCTGCATTCAAATGACCATCAATAAAATGCAATTGTGTTGTCTGTATCTTATACCTGCCCGTACCATATCCCCACCACCACCATGGGGCACTGTGTTCACAACGTTGACGTCACCAAACTGTTCGCCCACACTGCACTATACACGCTCTCTGGCATCTGCCCGGTACAGTTAAGACCGGGATTCATCCATGAAGAACATTCTTCTTCAGCATGCCAGTGGCCATCGAAGGAGAGCATTTTCCCACTGAAGTCCGAACTGCAGTCAGGTCGCCCCTGGTGAGGACGACGAGTGTACAGATGAGATTCCCTGAGATGGTTTCTGACAGTTTGTAAAGAAATTCTTCAGATCTGCAAACCCACAGTTTCATCAGCTGGTGTCCGATGATCCCGCAGGTGAAAAGGCCAGATGTGGAGGTCCTGGGCTGGTGTGGTTACGCGTGGTCTGCGGTTGTGAGGCCGGCTGGACGTACTGCCAAATTCTCTAAAACAACGTTGAAGGCAGCTTATGGTAGAGAAATTCAAATTCCATTATTTGGGAATAGCTCTGGTGGACATTCCTGCTGTCAGCAAAATCTGCCAGGGCGGCAGGGTAGCCTAGTGGTTAGAGCGTTGGACTAGAAACCGGAAGGTTGCAAGTTCAAACCCCCGAGCTGACAAGGTACAAATCTGTCGTTCTGCCCCTGAACAGGCAGTTAACCCACTGTTCCATGGCCGTCATTGAAAATAAGAATTTGTTCTTAACTGACTTAAATAAAGTTAAAATAAAATAAATAAATTGCACGCTCCCTCAACTTGAGACAACTGTGTCAAACGGCACATTTTAGTGGCCTTTTATTGTCATGCCGTTTTAATCAACTTCTTGATATGTCACACCGTCGGGTGGATGGATTATCTTGGCAAAGGAGAAACGCTCACTAACAGGAACATTTCTGGGATCTTTTACTTCAGCTCATGAAACCAACACTTTACATGTTGCATTTATATATCTGTACTACTGTATTTATTCTGTCATTACAGTCCTAGATTGATTTTCCTTTGGTTTCAGATGTTTGGTGTTAACGTCCTGTCTGTGTATGGTTGTATTGCAGTCATGCCACGGACATAATGGAGACGGCAGGCTGGAAGTCAATGATCCAGTCCCACCCTCACTTAGTGGCCGAGGCCTTCAGAGCCTTGGCATCGGCACAGTGCCCGCCCTTCGGCCTGCCGAGGAAGCGCCTAAAACAGTCCTGACTGCTACAGCAGAGACAGCCCTCTGATCCAGACACTAGGAGCTGAGACAGCATGGAGACCCCCCCCCCCCCCCCCGAGCAGGGATGAACAGAGCTGGGAGGCTAACTGGCTGGGAGGCTGACTCCTACTGGTGGAAAGAAATGTTTGGTTTTGGTCCTCAAGTTTTGTCTGCTATTTTTGTCATTTCAAATGGCAAAATCTATCTGCCATTACTCTGGAGCTGATCTACTGTGTTCTCCCTATTTGATTCTGTGGCTGCCCTGTCCCACAGACCAGGCTGCCCCGTCCCACAGACCAGGCTGCCCCGTCCCACAGACCAGGCTGCCCCGTCCCACAGACCAGGCTGCCCCGTCCCACAGACCAGGCTGCCCCGTCCCACAGACCAGGCTGCCCCGTCCCACAGACCAGGCTGCCCCGTCCCACAGACCAGGCTGCCCCGTCCCACAGACCAGGCTGCCCCGTCCCACAGACCAGGCTGCCCCGTCCCACAGACCAGGCTGCCCCGTCCCACAGACCAGGCTGCCTCCAGATTGCACTAGTTCCCATAGTAATTTTGATATGGAATTCTATAGGGACGTGTTAAGGGTTTGATTAATGAGAAATATATATTTGTAATGTTTAGCCCATTTTGTGACTAGACATTAAAGCGTGAACACTTTCAGTGCAAGATCAATTCTTTACACTTTTTAAAAGATGAGTATGCCCCATATTGATGGCACCATTTCTATGTAAATGACAGTTTAACCATCTTCAGAAGACCGGTTTTAAAGCAAGTCTGTTTTATTTTCTGGCATTACGAGACCCTGTGTTGATGCTGTTATTGTATGTAAGACAAACATGTCTATACACTCTGCCTCTGAACTAGTCACACTCGCTATTGGACGAATAGGAAAGGCAATTTCCCCAGACAGTCTCCCATTGGACGATCACTTATGCAAAGACCAACCTAGTGTCTTCAGACAGTATTCATACCCCTCAACTTATTCCACATGTTGTTACAGGCTGCATTCAACATGGATTAAATTGCTTGTTTTTTTCTCACCCATCTAGTCACAATACCCCATAATAACAAAGTGAAAATATGTTTTTATAAATGTTTGCAAATGTATTAAATTAAATATCTAATTTACATAAGTATTCACACCCCTGAGTCAGTACTCTGAAGAAGCACCTTCGGGTATGTCTGGATCAGCTTTGAGTCGTCTTCAGTATGTCTGGATCAGCTTTGAGTCGTCTTGATTTGTGGATTTGCTCCCATTATTCTTTGCAGATTTTCTCAAGCTCTTAAGTTAGCTGGAGTAGCGGTGAACAGAAATCTTCATCTTTTTACATATTTTCAAGTCTGGGCTTTGGCTGGGCCACTGACGGACTTTCACATTCTTGTTCTGAAGCCATTCCACTGTTGCTTTGGCTGTATGCTTGAGGTCTTTGTCCTTTTGGAACATAAATCTTCGCCCCCAGTGTAAGGTCTTTTGCACTCTGAAACGGGTTCTTATCGAGGATTTGCCTGTCTTTGGCTCCATTCATTGTTCCCTCCCAGTCCTTTCTGCTGAAAAGCATCCCCAAAGCATGATGTTGCCACCACCATGCTTCACGGTAGGAATGGTGATGCTGCCACCACCATGCTTTACGGTAGGGATGGTGATGCTGCCACCACCATGCTTCACGGTGGGGATGGTGTAAGACGGGTGATGTCTGGTTTTCTCCAGACATAGAGCTTTGTATTCAGGCCAGAGTAACATTTTTTGTCTCATCAGACCACATAATCATTTGCCTTATGCTCTGAGTCTTTCACGTGCCTTTTTGCATACTCCAGGTGTGTTGTCATGTGCCTTTTTTTCCGAAGTGTTTTCCGTCGGGCCACTATCCCATAAAGTCCAGATTGGTGAAGTGCTGATGCGATTTATCCTAAGTCAGCCAAAAAAATCTGTAGTTTTGTCAGTGGTCACTTCCCTGACCAAGGTCCTCGCCTGGTTGCTCAGTTTGGTCAGACGGCCAGCTCTAGACAGTCTGGGTAGTTCCATATATATATTTTTATTTCCCAATGATGGAGACCACTGTGCTCTTCAACCTTTCAACACTCTAGAAATTGTTTTATTCTCTTCCCCAAATACACTGAGTATATCACACATTAGCAACACCTTCCCAATTTTGAGTTGCACCCCGCCTTTTGCCCTCAGAACAGACTCAATTCGTCAGGGCATAGACTCTACAAGGTGTTGAAAGCGTTCAATGGGGATTCTGGCTCATGTTGACTAAAATGCTTCCCACACTTGTCAAGTTGGCCGGATGTCCATTGGGTGGTAGACCATTCTTGATACACACAGGAAACTGTTGAGTTTGAAAATCCCAGCAGGGTTATAGTTCTTGACACAAACCGGTGCTCCTGGCATCTACCATCATACCCCGTTCAAAGGCACTTGAATCTTTTGTCTTGCCCATTCACCATCTGAATCGCACACGCAATCTGTCACAATTGTATCAAGGCTTAAAATGTATTTAACCTGTCGTCTCCCCATAATCTACACTGATTTGAAGTGGATTTAACAAGTGACATCAATAAGGGATCATAGTTCCTTGGATTTAATTTCTGCTCTGGCATGCACTGTCAACTGTGGGACCATGTATAGACAGCTAAATAATGTCCAAACAATTGAATTGGCCACAGATGGACTCCAAGTTGTAATGACATCTCAAGGATGATCAAAGGAAATTGGTTGCACCTGAGCTCAATTTGGAGTGTCAGTATGAATACTTATATAAATTAGATTTCTGTATTTGATTTTCAATAAATATGCAACATTTTCTAAAAACATGTTTTCACTTTGTCGTAACAGGTTATTGTGTGTGGATAGATGGGTGAGGTCTGTTTTTCAATTAAGGCTGTAACTCAACATGTGGAATAAGTCAAGGGATCTGAATACTTCAAGGCACTGTATAGATTCAACTTCCAGAGATTTAGCTTTCCATGTATCTGTTAAGGATTTAAATGAGTCCTGTCCAGATGCACTGAGCTCAAACAGTGTTGGAGATCAAGCTGTATAGGATGCTGTCCCCTTGGCATTATTACAGTCTGTGTTACAGGGGTCAGGCCAGCTTCACATTCTAACCAGTCAGGACCTGAAACTGATTCAATTCATCAATGAAAAAATGTCATGTTGGTTGTATGGATGGGTCGCATGTTGGTTGTACAGTCAGGATGTGTTGTATGGATGGGTCACATGTTGGTACAGTCAGGATGTGTTGTATGGATGGGTCACATGTTGGTACAGTCAGGATGTGTTGTAAGGATGGGTCACATGTTGGTACAGTCAGGATGTGTTGTATGGATGGGTCACATGTTGGTACAGTCAGCATGTGTTGTATGGATGGGTCACATGTTGGTACAGTCAGGATGTGTTGTATGGATGGGTCACATGTTGGTACAGTCATGATGTGTTTGTATGGATGGGTCACATGTTGGTGGTACAGTCAGGATGTGTTGCGCTGTTGAGAAAAAGTGTCTGCAAAAATGCCTGCATTAACCCATTAAAAATGTTTTACAGCAGTTGGTACTTTATTTACCTGTGTACACTACTTTTTATTTGTTTTATTTAACTAGTCAAGTCGGTTAACAAATTATTTACAATGTGTAGAGGGTTCCTGATGGGCAGAACAGAACATGGTAGTGTAGAGAGGGTTACTGATGGACAGAACAGAACATGGTAGTGTAGAGAGGGTTCCTGATGAACAGAACAGAACATGGTAGTGTAGAGAGGGTTCCTGATGGACAGAACAGAACATGGTAGTGTAGAGAGGGTTGCTGATGGACAGAACAGAACATGGTAGTGTAGAGAGGGTTCCTGTTGGACAGAACAAAATGTTAGTGTAGAGAGGGTTCCTGATGGCCAGAACATGGTAGTGTAGAGAGGGTTGCTGATGGACTGAACAAAACATGGTAGTGTAGAGAGGGTTCTTCATGGGCAGAACAGAACATGGTAGTGTAGAGGGTTCCTCATGGGCAGAACAGAACATGGTAGTGTAGAGAGGGTTACTGATGGACAGAACATGGCAGTGTAGAGGGGGTTCCTGATGGACAGAACAGAACATGGTAGCGTAGAGAGGGTTCCTGATGGGCAGAACAGAACATGGTAGTGTAGAGAGGGTTACTGATGGACAGAACAGAACATGGTAGTGTAGAGAGGGTTCCTGATGGACAGAACAGAACATGGTAGTGTAGAGAGAATTCCTGCTGGACAGAACAGAACATGGTAGTGTATAGATGGTTACTGATGGACAGAACAGAACATGGTAGTGTAGAGAGGGTTCCTGATGGACAGAACAGAACATGGTAGTGTAGAGAGAATTCCTGCTGGACAGAACAGAACATGGTAGTGTATAGATGGTTACTGATGGACAGAACAGAACATGGTAGTGTAGAGAGGGTTCCTCATGGGCAGAACATAACATGGTAGTGTAGAGAGGGTTCCTGTTGGACAGAACAGAACATGGTAGTGTAGAGAGGGTTACTGATGGACAGAACATGGTAGTGTAGAGAGGGTTCCTGATGGGCAGAACAGAACATGGTAGTGTAGAGAGGGTTCCTGATGGACAGAACAAAACATGGTAGTGTAGAGAGGGTTCCTCATGGGCAGAACAGAACATGGTAGTGTAGAGAGGGTTTCTGATGGACAGAACAGAAGATGGTAGTGTAGAGAGGGTTCCTGATGGACATAACGTGGTAGTGTAGAGAGGCTTCCTGATGGACATACATGGTAGTGTAGAGCGGCTTCCTGATGGACATAACATGGTAGTGTACAGAGGGTTCCTGATGGACAGAACAAAACATGGTAGTTTAGATAGGGTTCCTCATGGGCAGAACAGAACATGGTAGTGTAGAGACGGTTTCTGATGGACAGAACAGAAGATGGTTGTGTAGAGAGGGTTCCTGATGGTCAGAACATGGTATGTAGGAAGAGGGTTCCTGATGGACAGAACAGAACATGGTAGTGTAGAGAGGGTTCCTGATGGACAGAACAAAACATGGTAGTGTAGAGAGGGTTCCTGTTGGACAGAACAGAACATGGTGGTGTAGAGAGGGTTCCTGTTGGACAGAACAGAACATGGTAGTGTAGAGAGGGTTCCTTTTGGACAGAACAACATGTTAGTGTAGAGAGGGTTCCTGATGGCCAGAACAGAACATGGTAGTGTAGAGAGGGTTCCTCATGGGCAGAACAGAACATGGTAGTGTAGAGAGGGTTACTGATGGACAGAACATGGTATTGTAGAGAGGGTTCCTGATGGCCAGAACATGGTAGTGCAGAGAGGGTTGCTGATGGACAGAACAAAACATGGTAGTGTAGAGAGGGTTCCTCATGGGCAGAACAGAACATAACATGGTAGTGTAGAGAGGGTTCCTGTTGGACAGAACAGAACATGGTAGTGTAGAGAGGGTTACTGATGGACAGAACACTGTAGTGTAGAGAGGGTTACTGATGGACAGAACAGAACATGGTAGTGTAGAGAGGGTTACTGATGGACAGAACATGGTAGTGTAGAGAGGGTTCCTGATGGGCAGAACAGAACATGGTAGTGTATAGAGGGTTCCTGATGGACAGAACAGAACATGGTAGTGTAGAGAGGGTTCCTGATGACAGAACAGACATGGTAGTGTAGAGAGGGTTTCTGATGGACAGAACATGGTAGTGTAGAGAGGGTTGCTGATGGACAGAACAAAACATGGTAGTTTAGATAGGGTTCCTCATGGGCAGAACAGAACATGGTAGTGTAGAGACGGTTTCTGATGGACAGAACAGAAGATGGTAGTGTAGAGAGGGTCCTGATGGTCAGAACATGGACTGTAGGGAGAGGGTTCCTGATGGACAGAACAGAACATGGTAGTGTAGAGAGGGTTCCTGATGGACAGAACAAAACATGGTAGTGTAGAGAGGGTTCCTCATGGGCAGAACAGATCATGGTAGTGTAGAGAGGGTTTCTGATGGACAGAACAGAAGATGGTAGTGTAGAGAGGGTTCCTGATGGACATAACATGGTAGTGTAGAGAGGCTTCCTGATGGACATACATGGTAGTGTAGAGCGGCTTCCTGATGGACATACCATGGTAGTGTAGAGAGGGTTCCTGATGGACAGAACATGGTAGTGTAGAGGGGGTTCCTGATGGACAGAACAGAACATGGTAGAGTAGATTGGGTTGCTGATGGACAGAACATAACATGGTAGTGTAGAGAGGGTTCCTCATGGGCAGAACAGAACATGGTAGTGTAGAGAGGGTTTCTGATGGACAGAACAGAAGATGGTAGTGTAGAGAGGGTTCCTGATGGGCAGAACATGGTAGTGTAGAGAGGCTTCCTGATGGACATAACATGGTAGTGTAGAGAGGCTTCCTGATGGACATAACATGGTAGTGTAGAGAGGGTTCCTGATGGACAGAAAATGGTAGTATAGAGAGTTCCTGATGGGCAGAACATGGTAGTGTAGAGAGGGTTCCTCATGGGCAGAACAGAACATGGTAGTGTAGAGAGGGTTCCTGATGGGCAGAACAGAACATGGTAGTGTAGAGAGGGTTCCTGATGGGCAGAACATGGTAGTGTAGAGAGGGTTGCTGATGGACAGAACAAAACATGGTAGTTTAGATAGGGTTCCTCATGGGCAGAACAGAACATAACATGGTGGTGTAGAGAGGGTTCCTGATGGACAGAAAATGGTAGTATAGAGAGTTCCTGATGGGCAGAACATGGTAGTGTAGAGAGGGTTCCTCATGGGCAGAACAGAACATGGTAGTGTAGAGAGGGTTCCTGATGGGCAGAACAGAACATGGTAGTGTAGAGAGGGTTCCTGATGGGCAGAACATGGTAGTGTAGAGAGGGTTGCTGATGGACAGAACAAAACATGGTAGTTTAGATAGGGTTCCTCATGGGCAGAACAGAACATAACATGGTAGTGTAGAGAGGGTTCCTGTTGGACAGAACAGAACATGGTAGTGTAAAGAGGGTTACTGATGGACAGAACACTGTAGTGTAGAGAGGGTTACTGATGGACAGAACAGAACATGGTAGTGTAGAGAGGGTTACTGATGGACAGAACATGGTAGTGTAGAGAGGGTTCCTGATGGGCAGAACAGAACATGGTAGTGTATAGAGGGTTCCTGATGGACAGAACAGAACATGGTAGTGTAGAGAGGGTTCCTGATGAACAGAACATGGTAGTGTAGAGAGGGTTGCTGATGGACAGAACAAAACATGGTAGTTTAGATAGGGTTCCTCATGGGCAGAACAGAACATGGTAGTGTAGAGACGGTTTCTGATGGACAGAACAGAAGATGGTAGTGTAGAGAGGGTTCCTGATGGTCAGAACATGGACTGTAGGGAGAGGGTTCCTGATGGACAGAACAGAACATGGTAGTGTAGAGAGGGTTCCTGATGGACAGAACAAAACATGGTAGTGTAGAGAGGGTTCCTCATGGGCAGAACAGAACATGGTAGTGTAGAGAGGGTTTCTGATGGACAGAACAGAAGATGGTAGTGTAGAGAGGGTTCCTGATGGACATAACATGGTAGTGGAGAGCGGCTTCCTGATGGACATACCATGGTAGTGTAGAGAGGGTTCCTGATCGACAGAACATGGTAGTGTAGAGGGGGTTCCTGATGGACAGAACAGAACATGGTAGTGTAGAGAGGGTTGCTGATGGACAGAACATAACATGGTAGTGTAGAGAGGGTTTCTGATGGACAGAACAGAAGATGGTAGTGTAGAGAGGGTTCCTGATGGGCAGAACATGGTAGTGTAGAAAGGCTTCCTGATGGACATAACATGGTAGTGTAGAGAGGCTTCCTGATGGACATAACATGGTAGTGTAGAGAGGGTTCCTGATGAACAGAACAGAACATGGTAGTGTAGAGAGGGTTACTGATGGACAGAACAGAACATGGTAGTGTAGAGAGGGTTCCTGATGGGCAGAACATGGTAGTGTAGAGAGGGTTGCTGATGGACACAACAGAACAGAACATGGTAGTGTAGAGAGGGTTCCTGGTGGACAGAACAGATCATGGTAGTGTAGAGAGAGTTCCTGATGGACAGAACATGGTAGTGTAGAGAGGGTTCCTGATTGACAGAACAGAACAGAACATGGTAGTGTAGAGAGTGTTCCTGATGGACAGAAAATAACATGGTAGTGTAGAGAGGGTTCCTGATGGGCAGAACATGGTAGTGTAGAGAGGGTTCCTGATGGACAGAACATGGTAGTGTAGAGAGGGTTCCTGATGGCCAGAACATGCATGGTTGCTGATGGACAGAACAAAACATGGTAGTGTAGAGAGGGTTCCTCATGGGCAGAACAGAACATAACATGGTAGTGTAGAGAGGGTTCCTGTTGGACATAACATGGTAGTGTAGAGAGGGTTCCTGATGGACAGAACATGGTAGTGTAGAGAGTTCCTGATGAACAGAACAGAACATGGTAGTGTAGAGAGGGTTCCTCATGGGCAGAACAGCACATGGTAGTGTAGAGAGGGTTCCTGATGGGCAGAACATGGTAGTGTAGAGAGGGTTGCTGATGGACAGTACAGAACAGAACATGGTAGTATAGAGAGGGTTCCTCATGGACAGAACAAAATATGGTAGTGTAGAGAGGGTTCCTCATGGGCAGAACAGAACATGGTAGTGTAGAGAGGGTTTCTGATGGACAGAACAGAAGATGGTAGTGTAGAGAGGGTTCCTGATGGGCAGAACATGGTAGTGTAGAGAGGGTTGCTGATGGACAGAACAGAACATGGTAGTGTAGAGAGGGTTACTGATGGACAGAACAGAACATGGTAGTGTAGAGAGGGTTCCTGATGGGCAGAACATGGTAGTGTAGAGAGGGTTGCTGATGGACACAACAGAACAGAACATGGTAGTGTAGAGAGGGTTCCTGATGGACAGAATATAACATGGTAATGTAGAGAGGGTTCCTGATGGACAGAACAGAACATGGTAGTGTAGAGAGGCTTCCTGATGAACAGAACAGAACATGGTAGTGTAGAGAGGCTTCCTGATGGACATAACATGGTAGTGTAGAGGGAGTTCCAGATGGGCAGAACAGAACATGGTAGTGTAGAGAGGGTTCCTGATGGGCAGAACAGAACATGGTAGTGTAGAGGGGGTTACTGATGGACAGAACAGAACATGGTAGTTTAGAGAGGATTCCTGATAAACAGAACATGGTAGTGTAGAGAGGTCCTGATGAACAGAACAGAACATGGTAGTGTAGAGAGGGTTCCTGATGGCCAGAACATGGTAGTGTAGAGAGGGTTGCTGATGGACAGAACAAAACATGGTAGTGTAGAGAGGGTTCCTCATGGGCAGAACAGAACATGGTAGTGTAGAGAGGGTTTCTGATGGACAGAACAGAAGATGGTAGTGTAGAGAGGGTTCCTGATGGGCAGAACATGGTAGTGTAGAGAGGGTTGCTGATGGAGAGAACAGAACATGGTAGTGTAGAGAGGGTTCCTGGTGGACAGAACAGATCATGGTAGTGTAGAGAGAGTTCCTGATGGACAGAACATGGTAGTGTAGAGAGGGCTCCTGATTGACAGAACAGAACAGAACATGGTAGTGTAGAGAGGGTTCGTGTTGTACAGAACAGAACATGGTAGTGTAGAGAGGGTTCCTGATGGACATAACATGGTAGTGTAGAGAGGGTTCCTGATGGACAGAACATGGTAGTGTAGAGGGGGTTCCTGATTGACAGAACAGAACATGGTAGTGTAGAGAGGGTTCCTGATGGGCAAAACAGAACATGGTAGTGTAGAGAGGGTTACTGATGGACAGAACACAACATGGTAGTTTAGAGAGGATTCCTGATAAACAGAACAAGGTAGTGTAGAGAGTTCCTGATGAACAGAACAGAACATGGTAGTGTAGAGAGTTTATGATGGACAGAACAGAACATGGTAGTGTAGAGAGGGTTCCTCATGGACAGAACAAAATATGGTAGTGTAGAGAGGGTTCCTCATGGGCAGAACAGAACATGGTAGTGTAGAGAGGGTTTCTGATGGACAGAACAGAACAGAACATGGTAGTGTAGAGAGGGTTCCTGGTGGACAGAACAGATCATGGTAGTGTAGAGAAAGTTCCTGATGGACAGAACATGGTAGTGTAGAGAGGGTTCCTGATTGACAGAACAGAACAGAACATGGTAGTGTAGAGAGGGTTACTGATGGACAGAACAGAACATGGTAGTATAGAGAGGGTTCCTGATGGACAGAACAGAACATGGTAGTGTAGAGAGAGTTCCTGCTGGACAGAACAGAACATGGTAGTGTATAGATGGTTACTGATGGACAGAACAGAACATGGTAGTGTAGAGACGGTTTCTGATGGACAGAACAGAAGATGGTAGTGTAGAGAGGGTTCCTGATGGTCAGAACATGGACTGTAGGGAGAGGGTTCCTGATGGACAGAACATGGTAGTGTATAGAGGGTTGCTGATGGACAGAACAGAACAGAACATGGTAGTGTAGAGAGGGTTCCTGGTGGACAGAACAGATCATGGTAGTGTAGAGAAAGTTCCTGATGGACAGAACATGGTAGTGTAGAGAGGGTTCCTGATTGACAGAACAGAACAGAACATGGTAGTGTAGAGAGGGTTACTGATGGACAGAACAGAACATGGTAGTATAGAGAGGGTTCCTGATGGACAGAACAGAACATGGTAGTGTAGAGAGAGTTCCTGCTGGACAGAACAGAACATGGTAGTGTATAGATGGTTACTGATGGACAGAACAGAACATGGTAGTGTAGAGACGGTTTCTGATGGACAGAACAGAAGATGGTAGTGTAGAGAGGGTTCCTGATGGTCAGAACATGGACTGTAGGGAGAGGGTTCCTGATGGACAGAACAGATCATGGTAGTGTAGAGAGGGTTCCTGATGGACAGAACAAAACATGGTAGTGTAGAGAGGGTTCCTCATGGGCAGAACAGAACATGGTAGTGTAGAGAGGGTTTCTGATGGACAGAACAGAAGATGGTAGTGTAGAGAGGGTTTCTGATGGACATCCATGGTAGTGTAGAGAGGCTTCCTGATGGACATAACATGGTAGTGTAGAGAGGCTTCCTGATGGATATAACATGGTAGTGTAGAGAGGGTTCCTGATGGACAGAACATGGTAGTGTAGAGAGTTCCTGATGAACAGAACAGAACATGGTAGTGTAGAGAGGGTTCCTCATGGGCAGAACAGAACATGGTAGTGTAGAGAGGGTTCCTGATGGGCAGAACATGGTAGTGTAGAGAGGGTTGCTGATAAACAGAACAAGGTAGTGTAGAGAGTTCCTGATGAACAGAACAGAACATGGTAGTGTAGAGAGTTTATGATGGACAGAACAGAACATGGTAGTGTAGAGAGGGCTCCTGATGGCCAGAACATGGTAGTGTAGAGAGGGTTTCTGATGGACAGAACAGAACATGGTAGTGTAGAGAGGGTTTCTGATGGACAGAACAGAACATGGTAGTTTAGAGAGGATTCCTGATAAACAGAACAAGGTAGTGTAGAGAGTTCCTGATGAACAGAACAGAACATGGTAGTGTAGAGAGTTTATGATGGACAGAACAGAACATGGTAGTGTAGAGAGGGTTCCTGATGGCCAGAACATGGTAGTGTAGAGAGGGTTTCTGATGGACAGAACAGAACATGGTAGTGTAGAGAGGGTTCCTGATGAACAGAACATGGTAGTATAGAGAGGGTTGCTGATGGACAGAACAAAACATGGTAGTGTAGAGAGGGTTCCTGATGGACAGAACATGGACTGTAGGGAGAAGGTTCCTGATGGACAGAACAGAACATGGTAGTGTAGAGAGGGTTCCTGATGGACAGAACAAAACATGGTAGTGAAGAGAGGGTTCCTCATGGGCAGAACAGAACATGGTAGTGTAGAGAGGGTTTCTGATGGACAGAACAGAAGATGGTAGTGTAGAGAGGGTTCCTGATGGACATAACATGGTAGTGTAGAGAGGCTTCCTGATGGACATACATGGTAGTGTAGAGAGGCTTCCAGATGGACATAACATGGTAGTGTAGAGAGGGTTCCTGATGGACAGAACATGGTAGTGTAGAGAGGGTTGCTGATGGACAGAACATAACATGGTAGTGTAGAGAGGGTTCCTCATGGGCAGAACAGAACATGGTAGTGTAGAGAGGGTTTCTGATGGACAGAACAGAAGATGGTAGTGTAGAGAGGGTTCCTGATGGGCAGAACATGGTAGTGTAGAGAGGCTTCCTGATGGACATAACATGGTAGTGTAGAGAGGCTTCCTGATGGACATAACATGGTAGTGTAGAGAGGGTTCCTGATGGACAGAAGATGGTAGTGTAGAGAGTTCCTGATGAACAGAACAGAACATGGTAGTGTAGAGAGGGTTCCTCATGGGCAGAACAGAACATGGTAGTGTAGAGAGGGTTCCTGATGGGCAGAACAGAACATGGTAGTGTAGAGAGGGTTCCTGATGGGCAGAACATGGTAGTGTAGAGAGGGTTGCTGATGGACAGAACAGAACAGAACATGGTAGTGTAGAGAGGGTTCCTCATGGACAGAACAAAATATGGTAGTGTAGAGAGGGTTCCTCATGGGCAGAACAGAACATGGTAGTGTAGAGAGGGTTTCTGATGGACAGAACAGAAGATGGTAGTGTAGAGAGGGTTCCTGATGGGCAGAACATGGTAGTGTAGAGAGGGTTGCTGATGGACAGAACAGAACAGAACATGGTAGTGTAGAGAGGGTTCCTGGTGGACAGAACAGATCATGGTAGTGTAGAGAGAGTTCCTGATGGACAGAACATGGTAGTGTAGAGAGGGTTCCTGATTGACAGAACAGAACAGAACATGGTAGTGTAGAGAGGGTTACTGATGGACAGAACAGAACATGGTAGTATAGAGAGGGTTCCTGATGGACAGAACAGAACATGGTAGTGTAGAGAGAGTTCCTGCTGGACAGAACAGAACATGGTAGTGTATAGATGGTTACTGATGGACAGAACAGAACATGGTAGTGTAGAGACGGTTTCTGATGGACAGAACAGAAGATGGTAGTGTAGAGAGGGTTCCTGATGGTCAGAACATGGACTGTAGGGAGAGGGTTCCTGATGGACAGAACAGAACATGGTAGTGTAGAGAGGGTTCCTGATGGACAGAACAGAAGATGGTAGTGTAGAGAGGGTTCCTGATGGACATAACATGGTAGTGTAGAGAGGCTTCCTGATGGACATACATGGTAGTGTAGAGAGGGTTTCTGATGGACAGAACATGGTAGTGTAGAGGGGGTTCCTGATGGACAGAACAGAACATGGTAGTGTAGAGAGGGTTGCTGATGGACAGAACATAACATGGTAGTGTAGAGAGGGTTCCTCATGGGCAGAACAGAACATGGTAGTGTAGAGAGGGTTTCTGATGGACAGAACAGAAGATGGTAGTGTAGAGAGGGTTCCTGATGGGCAGAACATGGTAGTGTAGAGAGGCTTCCTGATGGACATAACATGGTAGTGTAGAGAGGGTTTCTGATGGACAGAACAGAACATGGTAGTGTAGAGAGGGTTCCTGATGAACAGAACATGGTAGTATAGAGAGGGTTGCTGATGGACAGAACAAAACATGGTAGTGTAGAGAGGGTTCCTGATGGTCAGAACATGGACTGTAGGGAGAAGGTTCCTGATGGACAGAACAGAACATGGTAGTGTAGAGAGGGTTCCTGATGGACAGAACAAAACATGGTAGTGTAGAGAGGGTTCCTCATGGGCAGAACAGAACATGGTAGTGTAGAGAGGGTTTCTGATGGACAGAACAGAAGATGGTAGTGTAGAGAGGGTTCCTGATGGACATAACATGGTAGTGTAGAGAGGCTTCCTGATGGACATACATGGTAGTGTAGAGAGGCTTCCAGATGGACATAACATGGTAGTGTAGAGAGGGTTCCTGATGGACAGAACATGGTAGTGTAGAGGGGGTTCCTGATGGACAGAACAGAACATGGTAGTGTAGAGAGGGTTGCTGATGGACAGAACATAACATGGTAGTGTAGAGAGGGTTCCTCATGGGCAGAACAGAACATGGTAGTGTAGAGAGGGTTTCTGATGGACAGAACAGAAGATGGTAGTGTAGAGAGGGTTCCTGATGGGCAGAACATGGTAGTGTAGAGAGGCTTCCTGATGGACATAACATGGTAGTGTAGAGAGGCTTCCTGATGGACATAACATGGTAGTGTAGAGAGGGTTCCTGATGGACAGAAGATGGTAGTGTAGAGAGTTCCTGATGAACAGAACAGAACATGGTAGTGTAGAGAGGGTTCCTCATGGGCAGAACAGAACATGGTAGTGTAGAGAGGGTTCCTGATGGGCAGAACAGAACATGGTAGTGTAGAGAGGGTTCCTGATGGGCAGAACATGGTAGTGTAGAGAGGGTTGCTGATGGACAGAACAGAACAGAACATGGTAGTGTAGAGAGGGTTCCTCATGGACAGAACAAAATATGGTAGTGTAGAGAGGGTTCCTCATGGGCAGAACAGAACATGGTAGTGTAGAGAGGGTTTCTGATGGACAGAACAGAAGATGGTAGTGTAGAGAGGGTTCCTGATGGGCAGAACATGGTAGTGTAGAGAGGGTTGCTGATGGACAGAACAGAACAGAACATGGTAGTGTAGAGAGGGTTCCTGGTGGACAGAACAGATCATGGTAGTGTAGAGAGAGTTCCTGGTGGACAGAACATGGTAGTGTAGAGAGGGTTCCTGATTGACAGAACAGAACAGAACATGGTAGTGTAGAGAGGGTTACTGATGGACAGAACAGAACATGGTAGTATAGAGAGGGTTCCTGATGGACAGAACAGAACATGGTAGTGTAGAGAGAGTTCCTGCTGGACAGAACAGAACATGGTAGTGTATAGATGGTTACTGATGGACAGAACAGAACATGGTAGTGTAGAGACGGTTTCTGATGGACAGAACAGAAGATGGTAGTGTAGAGAGGGTTCCTGATGGTCAGAACATGGACTGTAGGGAGAGGGTTCCTGATGGACAGAACAGAACATGGTAGTGTAGAGAGGGTTCCTGATGGACAGAACAAAACATGGTAGTGTAGAGAGGGTTCCTCATGGGCAGAACAGAACATGGTAGTGTAGAGAGGGTTTCTGATGGACAGAACAGAAGATGGTAGTGTAGAGAGGGTTCCTGATGGACATAACATGGTAGTGTAGAGAGGCTTCCTGATGGGCAGAACATGGTCATGTAGAGAGGGTTGCTGATGGACAGAACAGAACATGGTAGTGTAGAGAGAGTTCCTGATGGACAGAACATGGTAGTGTAGAGGGGGTTCCTGATGGACAGAACAGAACATGGTAGTGTAGAGCGGGTTCCTGATGAACATAACATTGTAGTGTAGAGAGGGTTGCTGATGGACAGAACAGAAGATGGTAGTGTAGAGAGGGTTCCTGATGGTCAGAACATTGTACTGTAGGGAGAGGGTTCGTGATGGACAGAACATAACATGGAGGTGTAGAGAGGGTTCCTGATGGCCAGAGCATGGTAGTGTAGAGAGGGTTGCTGATGGACAGAACAAAACATGGTAGTGTAGAGAGGGTTCCTCATGGTTAGAACAGAACATGGTAGTGTAGAGAGTTTCTGATGGACAGAACAGAAGATGGTAGTGTAGAGAGGGTTCCTGATGGGCAAAACAGAACATGGTATTGTAGAGAGAGTTCCTGATGGGCAGAATAGGACATGGTAGTGTAGAGAGGGTTCCTGATGGACAGAACAGAAGATGGTAGTGTAGAGAGGGTTCCTGATGGACAGAACAGAAGATGGTAGTGTAGAGAGGGTTTCTGATGGGCAGAACATGGTAGTGTAGAGAGGCTTCCTGATGGACATAACATGGTAGTGTAGAGAGGGTTCCTGATGGACAGAACATGGTAGTGTAGAGGGGGTTCCTGATGGAAAGAAAATAACATGGTAGTGTAGAGAGGGTTGCTGATGGACAGAACATAACATGGTAGTGTAGAGAGGGTTCCTCGTGGCCAGAACAGAACATGGTAGTGTAGAGAGGGTTGCTGATGGACAGAACAGAACATGGTAGTGTAGAGAGGTTCCTGATGGACAGAACATGGTAGTGTAGAGGGGGTTCCTGATGGACAGAACAGAACATGGTAGTGTAGAGGGTTCCTGATGAACAGAACATGGTAGTGTAGAGAGGGTTCCTGATGGACAGACAGAACAGAACATGGTAGTGTAGAGAGGGTTCCTGATGGACAGAACATGGTACTGTAGAACATGGTAGTGTAGAGAGGGTTCCTGATGGCCAGAACATGGTAGTGTGGACAGAACATGGTAGTGTAGAGAGGGTTCCTGATGGGCAGAACAGAACATGGTAGTGTAGAGAGGGTTTCTGATGGACAGAACAGAAGATGGTAGTGTAGAGAGGGTTCCTGATGGGCAAGAACAGAACATGGTAGTGTAGAGAGGGTTCCTGATGGGCAGAAGAGAGGGTTCCTGATGGACAGAACAGAACATGGTAGTGTAGAGAGGGTTCCTGATGGACAGAACAGAACATGGTAGTGTAGAGAGGGTTCCTGATGGGCAGAACATGGTAGTGTAGAGAGGCTTCCTGATCAGAACATGGTAGTGTAGAGAGGGTTCCATGAACAGAACAATAACATGGTAGTGTAGAGAGGGTTCCTCGTGGCCAGAACAGAACATGGTAGTGTAGAGAGGGTTGCTGATGGACAGAACATGGTAGTGTAGAGAGAGTTCCTGATGGACAGAACATGGTAGTGTAGAGGGGGTTCCTGATGGACAGAACAGAACATGGTAGTGTAGAGAGGGTTCCTGATGGACAGAACAGAACATGGTAGTGTAGAGAGGGTTGCTGATGGACAGAACAAAACATGGTAGTTTAGATAGGGTTCCTCCTGGGCAGAACAGAACATGGTAGTGTAGAGATGGTTTCTGATGGACAGAACAGAAGATGGTAGTGTAGAGAGGGTTCCTGATGGTCAGAACATGGTACTGTAGGGAGAGGGTTCGTGATGGACAGAACAGAACATGGAGGTGTAGAGAGGGTTCCTGATGGCCAGAGCATGGTAGTGTAGAGAGGGTTGCTGATGGACAGAACAAAACATGGTAGTGTAGAGAGGGTTCCTCATGGGCAGAACAGAACATGGTAGTGTAGAGAGGGTTTCTGATGGACAGAACGGAAGATGGTAGTGTAGAGAGGGTTCCTGATGGGCAAAACAGAACATGGTCGTGTAGAGAGAGTTCCTGATGGGCAGAACAGAACATGGAGGTGTAGAGAGGGTTCCTGATGAACAGAACAGAACAGAATATGGTAGTACAGAGATGGTTCCTGATGGACAGAACAGAATATGGTAGTGTAGAGTGTTCCTGATTGGCAGAACAGAACATGATCGTTTAGAGAGGGTTCCTGATGGACAGAACAGAACAGAACATGGTAGTGTAGAGAATTCCTGATGGACAGAACAGAACATGGTAGTGTAGAGAGGGTTCCTGATGGGCAGAACATAATATACCATGGTAGTGTAGAGAGGGTTCCTGATGGACAGAACAGAACATGGTAGAATAGAGAGGGTTCCTGATGGACAGACCAGAATATGGTAGTGTAGAGAAGGTTCCTGATGTGCATAACATGGTAGTGTAAAGAGGGTTCCTGAAGGACAGAACATGGTAGTGTAGAGAGGGTTCCTGATGGATAGTACAGAACATGGTAGTGCGGAGAGGTTTCCTTATGGGCAGAACATGGTAGTGTAGAGAGGGTTCCTGATGGACAGAACAGAACATGGTAGTGTACAGAGGGTTCCTGATGGACAAAACAGAACATGGTAGTATAGAGAGGGTTCCTGATGGACAGAACAAAATATGTTAGTGTAGAGAGTGATCCTGATGGGCAGAACAGAACATGGTAGTGTAGAGAGGGTTCCTGATGGACAGAACAAAATATGTTAGTGTAGAGAGTGATCCTGATGGGCAGAACAGAACATGGTAGTGTAGAGAGGGTTCCTGATGTGCAGAACAGAACATGGTAGTGTAGAGAGGGTTCCTGATTCGCAGTACAGAACAGAACATGGTAGTGTAGAGATGGTTCCTGATGGGCAGAACAGAACATGGTAGTGTAGAGAGGGTTCCTGATTTGCAGTAAAGGACAGAACATGGTAGTGTAGAGAGTTCCTGATGGACAGAACATGGTAGCGTAGAGAGGGCTTGTGATGGACAGAACAGAACATGGATGTGTAGAGTGGGTTCCAGTTGGACAGAACAGAACAGAACATGGTAGTATAGAGAGGGTTCCTGATGGGCAGAACATAACATGGTAGTGTAGAGAGGGTCCCTGATGGACAGAACGGAACATGGAAGTGTAGAGAGGGTTCCTGATGAACAGAACAGAATATGGTAGTGTAGCGAGTGTTCCTGATTGGCAGAACAGAACATGGTAGTTTTAGAGAGGGTTCCTGATGGGCAGAACTGAACATGGTAGTGTAGAGTGGGTTCCTGATGAACCGAACAAAACATGTTAGTTTAGAGAGGGTTCCAGATTTACAGAACAGAACAGAACATGGAAGTGTAGACAGTTCCTGATGAACATAAGAGAACATGGTAGTTTAGAGGTTTCCTGATGGGCAGAACATGGTAGCGTAGAGAGGGTTCCTGGTGGACAGAACAGAACATGGTAGTGTAGAGAGGGTTCCCGATGGACAGAACAGAACAGAACATGGTAGTGTAGACAATTCCTAATGGACAGAACAGAACATGGTAGTTTAGAGGTTTCCTGATGGGCAGAACATGGTAGTGTAGAGAGGGTTCCTGATGGACAGAACAGAACATGGTAGTGTAGAGAGGGTTCCCGATGGGCAGAACAGAACAGAACATGGTAGTGTAGAGAGGGTTCCTGATGGACAGAACAGAACATGGTAGAATAGAGAGGGTTCCTGATGGACAGACCAGAATATGGTAGTGTAGAGAAGTTTCCTGATGTGCATAACATGGTAGTGTAGAGAGGGTTCCTGATGGACAGAACATGGTAGTGTAGAGAGGGTTCCTGATGGATAGTACAGCACGTGGTAGTGTAGAGAGGGTTCCTGATGGACAGAACAGAACATGTTAGTTTAGAGAAGGTTCCAGGTTGACAGAACAGAACATGGTAGTGTAGAGAGTTCCCGTTGGACAGAACAGAACATGGTAATGTAGAGTGTTCCTGATGGGCAGAACATGGTAGCGTAGAGAGGGTTCCTGATGGACAGAACAGAACAGAACATGGTAGTGTAGAGAGGGTTCCTGATGGGCAGAACAGAACATGGTAGTGTAGAGAGGGTTCCTGATTTGCAGTAAAGGACAGAACATGGTAGTGTAGAGAGTTCCTGATGGACAGAACATGGTAGCGTAGAGAGGGCTTGTGATGGACAGAACAGAACATGGATGTGTAGAGTGGTTTCCAGTTGGACAGAACAGAACAGAACATGGTAGTTTTAGAGAGGGTTCCTGATGGGCAGAACTGAACATGGTAGTGTAGAGTGGGTTCCTGATGAACCGAACAAAACATGTTAGTTTAGAGAGGGTTCCAGATTTACAGAACAGAACAGAACATGGAAGTGTAGACAGTTCCTGATGAACATAAGAGAACATGGTAGTTTAGAGGTTTCCTGATGGGCAGAACATGGTAGCGTAGAGAGGGTTCCTGGTGGACAGAACAGAACATGGTAGTGTAGAGAGGGTTCCCGATGGACAGAACAGAACAGAACATGGTAGTGTAGACAATTCCTAATGGACAGAACAGAACATGGTAGTTTAGAGGTTTCCTGATGGGCAGAACATGGTAGTGTAGAGAGGGTTCCTGATGGACAGAACAGAACATGGTAGTGTAGAGAGGGTTCCCGATGGGCAGAACAGAACAGAACATGGTAGTGTAGAGAGGGTTCCTGATGGACAGAACAGAACATGGTAGAATAGAGAGGGTTCCTGATGGACAGACCAGAATATGGTAGTGTAGAGAAGTTTCCTGATGTGCATAACATGGTAGTGTAGAGAGGGTTCCTGATGGACAGAACATGGTAGTGTAGAGAGGGTTCCTGATGGATAGTACAGCACGTGGTAGTGTAGAGAGGGTTCCTGATGGACAGAACAGAACATGTTAGTTTAGAGAAGGTTCCAGGTTGACAGAACAGAACATGCTAGTGTAGAGAGTTCCCGTTGGACAGAACAGAACATGGTAATGTAGAGTGTTCCTGATGGGCAGAACATGGTAGCGTAGAGAGGGTTCCTGATGGACAGAACAGAACAGAACATGGTAGTGTAGAGAGGGTTCCTGATGGGCAGAACAGAACATGGTAGTGTAGAGAGGGTTCCTGATTTGCAGTAAAGGACAGAACATGGTAGTGTAGAGAGTTCCTGATGGACAGAACATGGTAGCGTAGAGAGGGCTTGTGATGGACAGAACAGAACATGGATGTGTAGAGTGGGTTCCAGTTGGACAGAACAGAACAGAACATGGTAGTGTAGAGAGGGTTCCTGATGGGCAGAACAGAACATGGTAGTGTAGAGAGGGTCCCTGATGGACAGAACGGAACATGGAAGTGTAGAGAGGGTTCCTGATGAACAGAACAGAATATGGTAGTGTAGCGAGTGTTCCTGATTGGCAGAACAGAACATGGTAGTTTTAGAGAGGGTTCCTGATGGGCAGAACTGAACATGGTAGTGTAGAGAGGGTTCCTGATGAACAGAACAAAACATGTTAGTTTAGAGAGGGTTCCAGATTTACAGAACAGAACAGAACATGGAAGTGTAGACAGTTCCTGATGAACATAAGAGAACATGGTAGTTTAGAGGTTTCCTGATGGGCAGAACATGTTAGCGTAGAGAGGGTTCCTGGTGGACAGAACAGAACATGGTAGTGTAGAGAGGGTTCCCGATGGACAGAACAGAACAGAACATGGTAGTGTAGAGAGGGTTCCTGATGGACAGAACAGAACATGGTAGAATAGAGAGGGTTCCTGGTGGACAGAACAAAACATGGTAGCGTAGAGAGGGTTCCCGATGGACAGAACAAAACAGAACATGGTAGTGTAGACAATTCCTAATGGACAGAACAGAACATGGTAGTGTAGAGAGGGTTCCTGATGGACAGAACATGGTAGTGTAGAGAGGGTTCCTGATGGATAGTACAGCACATGGTAGTGTAGAGAAGGTTCCTGATGTGCATAACATGGTAGTGTAGAGAGTTCCTGATGGACAGAACAGAACATGGTAGTGTAGAGAGGGTTCCTGATGGACAGAACATGGTAGTGTAGAGAGTGTTCCTGATGGATAGTACAGCACATTGTAGTGTAGAGAGGGTTCCTGATGGACAGAACATGGTAGCGTAGAGAGGGTTTGTGATGGACAGAACAGAACATGGATGTGTAGAGTGGGTTCCAGTTGGACAGAACAGAACAGAACATGGTAGTGTAGAGAGGGTTGCTGATGGACAGAATAGAACAGAACAGAACATGGTAGTGTAGGGAGGGTTCCTGATGGGCAGAACAGAACATGGTAGTGTAGAGAGGGTCCATGATGGACAGAACAGAACATGGAAGTGTAGAGAGGGTTCCTGATGAACAGAACAGAACAGAATATGGTAGTACAGAGATGGTTCCTGATGGACAGAACAGAATATGGTAGTGTAGAATGTTCCTGATTGGCAGAACAGAACATGGTAGTTTTAGAGAGGGTTCCTGATGGGCAGAACTGAACATGGTAGTGTAGAGAGGGTTCCTGATGAACAGAACCGAACATGTTAGTTTAGAGAGGGTTCCAGATTTACAGAACAGAACAGAACATGGCAGTGTAGACAGTTCCTGATGAACAGAACAGAACATGGTAGTTTAGAGGTTTCCTGATGGGCAGAACATGGTAGCGTAGAGAGGGTTGCTGATGGACAGAACAAAACAGAACATGGTAGTGTAGACAATAACTAATGGACAGAACAGAACATGGTAGTTTAGAGTGTTCCTGATGGGCAGAACATGGTAGTTTAGAGGTTTCCTGATGGGCGGAACATGTTAGCGTAGAGAGGGTTCCTGGTGGACAGAACAGAACATGGTAGTGTAGAGAGGGTTCCCGATGGACAGAACAGAACAGAACATGGTAGTGTAGAGAGGGTTCCTGATGGACAGAACAGAACATGGTAGAATAGAGAGGGTTCCTGGTGGACAGAACAAAACATGGTAGTGTAGAGAGGGTTCCCGATGGACAGAACAGAACAGAACATGGTAGTGTAGACAATTCCTAATTGACAGAACAGAACATGGTAGTGTAGAGAGGGTTCCTGATGGACAGAACATGGTAGTGTAGAGAGGGTTCCTGATGGATAGTACAGCACATGGTAGTGTAGAGAAGGTTCCTGATGTGCATAACATGGTAGTGTAGAGAGTTCCTGATGGACAGAACAGAACATGGTAGTGTAGAGAGGGTTCCTGATGGACAGAACATGGTAGTGTAGAGAGTGTTCCTGATGGATAGTACAGCACATTGTAGTGTAGAGAGGGTTCCTGATGGACAGAACATGGTAGCGTAGAGAGGGTTTGTGATGGACAGAACAGAACATGGATGTGTAGAGTGGGTTCCAGTTGGACAGAACAGAACAGAACATGGTAGTGTAGAGAGGGTTGCTGATGGGCAGAACAGAACATGGTAGTGTAGAGAGGGTCCATGATGGACAGAACAGAACATGGAAGTGTAGAGAGGGTTCCTGATGAACAGAACAGAACAGAATATGGTAGTACAGAGATGGTTCCTGATGGACAGAACAGAATATGGTAGTGTAGAATGTTCCTGATTGGCAGAACAGAACATGGTAGTTTTAGAGAGGGTTCCTGATGGGCAGAACTGAACATGGTAGTGTAGAGAGGTTTCCTGATGAACAGAACCGAACATGTTAGTTTAGAGAGGGTTCCAGATTTACAGAACAGAACAGAACATGGAAGTGTAGACAGTTCCTGATGAACAGAACAGAACATGATAGTTTAGAGGTTTCCTGATGGGCAGAACATGGTAGCGTAGAGAGGGTTGCTGATGGACAGAACAAAACAGAACATGGTAGTGTAGACAATAACTAATGGACAGAACAGAACATGGTAGTTTAGAGTGTTCCTGATGGGCAGAACATGGTAGTGTAGAAAGGGTTCCTGATGGACAGAACATGGTAGTGTAGAGAGGGTTCCTGATGGGCAGAACAGAACATGGTAGTGTAGAGAGGGTTCCTGATTTGCAGTAAAGGACAGAACATGGTAGTGTAGAGAGTTCCTGATGGACAGAACATGGTAGCGTAGAGAGGGCTTGTGATGGACAGAACAGAACATGGATGTGTAGAGTGGGTTCCTGATGGGCAGAACAGAACATGGTAGTGTAGAGAGGGTCCTTGATGGACAGAACGGAACATGGAAGTGTAGAGAGGGTTCCTGATGAACAGAACAGAATATGGTAGTGTAGCGAGTGTTCCTGATTGGCAGAACAGAACATGGTAGTTTTAGAAAGGGTTCCTGATGGGCAGAACTGAACATGGTAGTGTAGACAATTCCTAATGGACAGAACATAACATGGTAGTTTAGAGTGTTCCTGATGGGCAGAACATGGTAGCGTAGAGAGGGTTCCTGATGAACAGAACAAAACATGTTAGTTTAGAGAGGGTTCCAGATTTACAGAACAGAACAGAACATGGAAGTGTAGACAGTTCCTGATGAACATAAGAGAACATGGTAGTTTAGAGGTTTCCTGATGGGCAGAACATGGTAGCATAGAGAGGGTTCCTGGTGGACAGAACAGAACATGGTAGTGTAGAGAGGGTTCCCGATGGACAGAACAGAACAGAACATGGTAGTGTAGACAATTCCTAATGGACAGAACATAACATGGTAGTTTAGAGTGTTCCTGATGGGCAGAACATGGTAGCGTAGAGAGGGTTCCTGATGAACAGAACATGGCAGTGTAGAGAGGGTTCCCGATGGGCAGAACAGAACAGAACATGGTAGTGTAGAGAGGGTTCCTGATGGACAGAACAGAACATGGTAGAATAGAGAGGGTTCCTGATGGACAGACCAGAATATGGTAGTGTAGAGAAGTTTCCTGATGTGCATAACATGGTAGTGTAGAGAGTGTTCCTGATAGACAGAACATGGTAGTGTAGAGAGGGTTCCTGATGGATAGTACAGCACGTGGTAGTGTAGAGAGGGTTCCTGATGGACAGAACAGAACATGTTAGTTTAGAGAAGGTTCCAGGTTGACAGAACAGAACATGGTAGTGTAGAGTGTTCCTGATGGGCAGAACATGGTAGCGTAGAGAGGGTTCCTGATGGACAGAACAGAACAGAACATGGTAGTGTAGAGAGGGTTCCTGATGGGCAGAACAGAACATGGTAGTGTAGAGAGGGTTCCTGATTTTCAGTAAAGGACAGAACATGGTAGTGTAGAGAGTTCCTGATGGACAGAACAGAACAGAACATGGTAGTGTAGACTATTCCTAATGGACAGAACAGAACATGGTAGATTAGAGTGTTCCTGATGGGCAGAACATGGTAGCGTAGAGAGGGTTCCTGATGGACAGAACAGAACATGGTAGTGTAGAGAGGGTTCCCGATGGACAGAACAGAACAGAACATGGTAGTGTAGAGAGGGTTCCCGATGGACAGAACAGAATATGGTAGTGTAGAGAGGGTTCCTGATGGACAGAACATGGTAGTGTAGAGAGGGTTCCTGATGGATAGTACAGCACATGGTAGTGTAGAGAAGGTTCCTGATGTGCATAACATGGTAGTGTAGAGAGTTCCTGATGGACAGAACAGAACATGGTAGTGTAGAGAGGTTTCCTGATGGACAGAACATGGTAGCGTAGAGAGGGTTTGTGATGGACAGAACAGAACATGGATGTGTAGAGTGGGTTCCAGTTGGACAGAACAGAACAGAACATGGTAGTGTAGAGAGGGTTGCTGATGGACAGAATAGAACAGAACAGAACATGGTAGTGTAGGGAGGGTTCCTGATGGGCAGAACAGAACATGGTAGTGTAGAGAGGGTCCATGATGGACAGAACAGAACATGGAAGTGTAGAGAGGGTTCCTGATGAACAGAACAGAACAGAATATGGTAGTACAGAGATGGTTCCTGATGGACAGAACAGAATATGGTAGTGTAGAATGTTCCTGATTGGCAGAACAGAACATGGTAGTTTTAGAGAGGGTTCCTGATGGGCAGAACTGAACATGGTAGTGTAGAGAGGGTTCCTGATGAACAGAACCGAACATGTTAGTTTAGAGAGGGTTCCAGATTTACAGAACAGAACAGAACATGGAAGTGTAGACAGTTCCTGATGAACAGAACAGAACATGGTAGTTTAGAGGTTTCCTGATGGGCAGAACATGGTAGCGTAGAGAGGGTTGCTGATGGACAGAACAAAACAGAACATGGTAGTGTAGACAATTCCTAATGGACAGAACAGAACATGGTAGTTTAGAGTGTTCCTGATGGGCAGAACATGGTAGTGTAGAAAGGGTTCCTGATGGACAGAACATGGTAGTGTAGAGAGGGTTCCTGATGAACAGAACATGGTAGTGTAGAGAGGGTTCCTGATTTGCAGTAAAGGACAGAACATGGTAGTGTAGAGAGTTCCTGATGGACAGAACATGGTAGCGTAGAGAGGGCTTGTGATGGACAGAACAGAACATGGATGTGTAGAGTGGGTTCCAGTTGGACAGAACAGAACAGAACATGGTAGTGTAGAGAGGGTTCCTGATGGACAGAACAGAACAGAATATTGTAGTGTAGAGAGTGTTCCTGATTGGCAGAACAGAACATGGTAGTTTTAGAGAGGGTTCCTGATGGGCAGAACTGAACATGGTAGTGTAGAGAGAGTTCCTGATGAACAGAACAAAACATGTTAGTTTAGAGAGGGTTCCAGATTTACAGAACAGAACAGAACATGGAAGTGTAGACAGTTCCTTATGAACAGAACAGAACATGGTAGTTTGGAGGTTTCCTGATGGGCAGAACATGGTAGCGTAGAGAGGGTTCCTGGTGGACAGAACAGAATAGAACATGGTAGTGTAGAGAGGGTTCCCGATAAACAGAACAGAACATGGTAGTGTAGACAATTCCTAATGGACAGAATGGTAGTTTAGAGTTTTCCTGATGGGCAGAACATGGTAGCGTAGAGAGGGTTCCTGATGGACAGAACAGAACATGGTAGTGTAGAGAGATTTCCCGATGGACAGAACAGAACAGAACATGGTAGTGTAGAGAGGGTTCCTGATGGACAGAACAGAACATGGTAGTGTAGAGAGGGTCCTTGATGGACAGAACGGAACATGGAAGTGTAGAGAGGGTTCCTGATGAACAGAACAGAATATGGTAGTGTAGCGAGTGTTCCTGATTGGCAGAACAGAACATGGTAGTTTTAGAGAGGGTTCCTGATGGGCAGAACTGAACATGGTAGTGTAGAGAGGGTTCCTGATGAACAGAACAAAACATGTTAGTTTAGAGAGGGTTCCAGATTTACAGAACAGAACAGAACATGGAAGTGTAGACAGTTCCTGATGAACATAAGAGAACATGGTAGTTTAGAGGTTTCCTGATGGGCAGAACATGGTAGCGTAGAGAGGGTTCCTGGTGGACAGAACAGAACATGGTAGTGTAGAGAGGGTTCCCGATGGACAGAACAGAACAGAACATGGTAGTGTAGACAATTCCTAATGGACAGAACATAACATGGTAGTTTAGAGTGTTCCTGATGGGCAGAACATGGTAGCGTAGAGAGGGTTCCTGATGGACAGAACAGAACATGGTAGTGTAGAGAGGGTTCCCGATGGGCAGAACAGAACAGAACATGGTAGTGTAGAGAGGGTTCCTGATGGACAGAACAGAACATGGTAGAATAGAGAGGGTTCCTGATGGACAGACCAGAATATGGTAGTGTAGAGAAGTTTCCTGATGTGCATAACATGGTAGTGTAGAGAGGGTTCCTGATGGACAGAACATGGTAGTGTAGAGAGGGTTCCTGATGGATAGTACAGCACGTGGTAGTGTAGAGAGGGTTCCTGATGGACAGAACAGAACATGTTAGTTTAGAGAAGGTTCCAGGTTGACAGAACAGAACATGGTAGTGTAGAGAGTTCCTGATGGACAGAACAGAACATGGTAGTGTAGAGTGTTCCTGATGGGCAGAACATGGTAGCGTAGAGAGGGTTCCTGATGGACAGAACAGAACAGAACATTGTAGTGTAGAGAGGGTTCCTGATGGGCAGAACAAAACATGGTAGTGTAGAGAGGGTTCCTGATTTGCAGTAAAGGACAGAACATGGTAGTGTAGAGAGTTCCTGATGGACAGAACATGGTAGCGTAGAGAGGGTTTGTGATGGACAGAACAGAACATTGATGTGTAGAGTGGGTTCCAGTTGAACAGAACAGAACATGGTAGTGTAGAGAGGGTTACTGATGGACAGAATAGAACAGAACAGAACATGGTAGTGTAGAGAGGGTTCCTGATGGACAGAACAGAACATGGAAGTGTAGAGAGGGTTCCTGATGAACAGAACAGAATGTGGTAGTATAGAGATGGTTCCTGATGGACAGAACAGAACAGAATATTGTAGTGTAGAGAGTGTTCCTGATTGGCAGAACAGAACATGGTAGTTTTAGAGAGGGTTCCTGATGGGCAGAACTGAACATGGTAGTGTAGAGAGAGTTCCTGATGAACAGAACAAAACATGTTAGTTTAGAGAGGGTTCCAGATTTACAGAACAGAACAGAACATGGAAGTGTAGACATTACCTTATGAACAGAACAGAACATGGTAGTTTAGAGGTTTCCTGATGGGCAGAACATGGTAGCGTAGAGAGGGTTCCTGGTGGACAGAACAGAATAGAACATGGTAGTGTAGAGAGGGTTCCCGATGAACAGAACAGAACATGGTAGTGTAGACATTTCCTAATGGACAGAATGGTAGTTTAGAGTTTTCCTGAAGGGCAGAACATGGTAGCGTAGAGAGGGTTCCTGATGGACAGAACAGAACATGGTAGTGTAGAGAGGGTTCCCGATGAACAGAACAGAACATGGTAGTGTAGAGAGGGTTCCTGATGGACAGAACAGAACATGGTAGAATAGAGAGGGTTCCTGATGGACAGACCAGAATATGGTAGTGTAGAGAAGGTTCCTGATGTGCATAACATGGTAGTGTAGAGAGGGTTCCTGGTGGACAGAACAGAACATGGTAGTGTAGAGAGGGTTCCCGATGGACAGAACAGAACAGAACATGGTAGTGTAGACAATTCCTAATGGACAGAACAGAACATGGTAGATTAGAGTGTTCCTGATGGGCAGAACATGGTAGTGTAGAGAGGGTTACTGATGGACAGAACAGAACATGGTAGTGTAGAGAGGGTTCCCGATGGACAGAACAGAACAGAACATGGTAGTGTAGAGAGGGTTCCTGATGGACAGAACAGAACATGGTAGTGTAGAGAGGGTTCCTGATGGACAGAACATGGTAGTGTAGAGAGGGTTCCTGATGGATAGTACAGCACATGGTAGTGTAGAGAGGGTTCCTGATGGACAGAACATGGTAGTGTAGAGAGGGTTCCTGATGGATAGTACAGCACATGGTAGTGTAGAGAGGGTTCCTGATGGACAGAACATGGTAGTGTAGAGAGTGTTCCTGATGGATAGTACAGCACATTGTAGTGTAGAGAGGGTTCCTGATGGACAGAACATGGTAGCGTAGAGAGGGTTTGTGATGGACAGAACAGAACATGGATGTGTAGAGTGGGTTCCAGTTGGACAGAACAGAACAGAACATGATAGTGTAGAGAGGGTTGCTGATGGACAGAATAGAACAGAACAGAACATGGTAGTGTAGGGAGGGTTCCTGATGGGCAGAACAGAACATGGTAGTGTAGAGAGGGTCCATGATGGACAGAACAGAACATGTAAGTGTAGAGAGGGTTCCTGATGAACAGAACAGAACAGAATATGGTAGTACAGAGATGGTTCCTGATGGACAGAACAGAATATGGTAGTGTAGAATGTTCCTGATTGGCAGAACAGAACATGGTAGTTTTAGAGAGGGTTCCTGATGGGCAGAACCGAACATGTTAGTTTAGAGAGGGTTCCAGATTTACAGAACAGAACAGAACATGGAAGTGTAGACAGTTCCTGATGAACAGAACAGAACATGGTAGTTTAGAGGTTTCCTGATGGGCAGAACATGGTAGCGTAGAGAGGGTTGCTGATGGACAGAACAAAACAGAACATGGTAGTGTAGACAATTCCTAATGGACAGAACAGAACATGGTAGTTTAGAGTGTTCCTGATGGGCAGAACATAGTAGTGTAGAAAGGGTTCCTGATGGACAGAACATGGTAGTGTAGAGAGGGTTCCTGATGGATAGTACAGCACATGGTAGTGTAGAGAGGGTTCCTGATGGACAGAACAGAACATGGTAGTGTAGAGAGTTCCTGATGGACAGAACAGAACATGGTAGTGTAGAGTGTTCCTGATGGGCAGAACATGGTAGCGTAGAGAGGGTTCCTGATGGACAGAACAGATCACGGTAGTGTAGAGAAGGTTTCTGATGGGTAGAACAGATCATGGTAGTGTAGAGAGGTTTCTTGATGGACAGAACAGAACATGGTAGTGTAGAGAGGGTTCCTGATGGACAGAACAGAACATGGTAGTGTAGAGAGTTCCTGATGGACAGAACATGGTAGCGTAGAGAGGGTTCCTGGTGGACAGAACAGAATAGAACATGGTAGTGTAGAGAGGGTTCCCGATGGGCAGAACAGAGCATGGTAGTGTAGAGAGGGTTGCTGATGGACAGAACAGAATATAGTAGTGTAGAGAAGGTTCCTGATGTGCATAACATGGTAGTGTAGAGAGGGTTCCTGATGGACAGAACATGGTAGTGTAGAGAGGGTTCCTGATGGACAGAACAGAACATGGTAGTGTAGAGAGGGTTCCTGATTACAGAACAGAGCAGAACATGATGATGGATAGTACAGAACATGGTAGTGTAGAGAGGTTTCCTGATGGGCAGAACATGGTAGTGTAGAGAGGGTTCCTGATGGACAGAACAGAACATGGTAGTGTAGAGAGGGTTCCTGATTACAGAACAGAGCAGAATATGGTAGTGTAGAGAGGGTTTCTGATGGGCAGAACAGAACATGGTAGTTTAGATGGGGTTCCTGATGGGCAAAACAGAACATGGTAGTTTAGAGAGGGTTCCTGATGGACAGAACAGAACAGAACATGGTAGTGTAGAGAGGGTTCCTGATGGACAGAACAGAATATGGTAGTGTAGAGAGGGTTCCTGATGGACAGAACAGAATATGGTAGTGTAGAGAGTGTTCCTGATGGGCAGAACATGGTAGTGTATAGAGGGTTCCTGGTGGACAGAACAGATCATGGTAGTGTAGAGAGGGTTCCTGATGGACAGAACAGAACACTGTAGTGTAGAGAGGGTTCCTGAAGGGCAGAACAGAACATGGTAGTGTAGAGAGGTTTCCTGATGGTTAGAACAGAACATGGTAGTGTAGAGAGGGTTCCTGAAGGGCAGAACAGAACATGGTAGTGTAGAGAGGTCTCCTGATGGGCAGAACAGAACATGGTAGTATAGAGAGGGTTCCCGAAGGACAGAACAGAAGATGGTAGTGTAGAGTGGGTTCCTGATGGACAGAACATGGTAGTGTAGAGAGGGTTCCTGATGGACAGAACATGGTAGTGTAGAGAGGGTTCCTGATGGACAGAATAGATCATGGTAGTGTAGAGAGGGTTCCTGATGGGCAGAACATGGTAGTGTAGAGTGTTCCTGCAGGGGAGATATAATGTATGGAGACTATCACCTCTCTTCTGGACACATATCTATAGTAAATCAAATAAATCATAGAAATGTAGACTTTAAAAACGTTTATACCATTAATACAAATTTTCATAGTTTATAGTAAGCCGAACCAATTCCATCGCACTCTGTCCCAAGTTCAATTCATGTTTAATTAATGTCATAAAAACCGAAATAGATTTTACAGACAATTTTTACATTTAATTTTAATAAAATACATTCCTATTAAAGTTTTAAATTAACATTTAAGTTACACAATGCACATAACATATTTTACAGAACAATAACTAGAAACAAGATTAAGCAAATCTCTGCATCTCTGCAATAAATATCAATGTTGCTACATTTAATAGATGTTACTTGCAAACACCAAAACTAAAGAACAATTAATATCTATATTAATACATTTATGGAAAATAGAAAGCAATTGAGATTTTTTTAAGCCATATGTAAACTCGTATAGTTGTATCTTTGCTGAAACATACACATATTGAACAATTCACATGGATTAGAACTAAAACATTAACATAGATTAAATTAGATTCAGTTCGCTCATTATAATACAGTTCTTGTCATTTGTATATTATTAGAGTTTAATTTACAGTTTTAAGACATCAGAAACATAACTCTTTCTTTCCAACTCAATCAACATGTCTTTGACTCCAGTGATTGACATGCATTACATGAGGTGAGAGGCTGTAGCAGCCTCTGGATATGTATGAGCTAACATGACACGAGACATTTCAAATATTTGGAACCTGAGAATCCTAATGATCTGTCCCAAATGTTTGTCCCCATGTGGCGTTTCATTGATAACGACCTAATACGGTGCAGAGCAATCCATTTGGCTGCTGGTGAGCAAGAAGACCCACAGCTCTGCTAAAACGATTGACAACTGTGTGCAGTTTTCAAGGGATTGTTAAAAAAAAAATTGCGGCTACCTGCCGCATCAACGCTCTAACCACTAGGCTACCTGCCTCCCTTACACTCTAACCACTAGGCTACCTACCTCCCAAACGCTCTAACCACTAGGCTACCTGCCGCCCCATCGCTCTAACCACGAGGTTACCTGCCGCTCTAACCACTAGGCTACCTGCCGCTCTAACCACGAGGTTACCTGCCGCTCTAACCATTAGGTTACCTGCCGCTCTAACCATTAGGTTACCTGCCGCTCTAACCACTAGGCTACCTGCCGCTCTGACCACTAGGCTACCTGCCGCTCTAACCACTAGGCTACCTGCCGCTCTAACCACTAGGTTACCTGCCGCTCTAACCACTAGGCTACCTGCCGCTCTAACCACTAGGTTACCTGCCGCTCTAACCACTAGGCTACCTGCCGCTCTAACCACTAGGCTACCTGCCGCTCTAACCACTAGGCTACCTGCCGCTCTGACCACTAGGTTACCTGCCGCTCTGACCAGTAGGCTACCTGCCGCTCTGACCAGTAGGCTACCTGCCGCTCTAACCACTAGGTTAACTGCCGCTCTAACCACTAGGTTACCTGCCGCTCTAACCACTAGGCTACCTGCCGCTCTAACCACTAGTCTACCTGCCTCACCAATGCTCTTACCACTAGGTTACCTGCCTCCCCAATGCTCTTACCACTACACTACCTGCCGCCCCATCGCTCTAACCACGAGGTTACCTGCCGCTCTAACCCCTAGGTTACCTGCCGCTCTAACCACTAGGCTACCTGCCGCTCTAACCACTAGGCTACCAGCCTACCCAATGCTCTTACCACTAGAATACCTGCCGCTCTAACCACTAGGTTACCTGCCGCACCAACACTCTAGGTTACCTGCCTCCACAACGCTCTAACCACTAGGTTACCTGCCTCCCCAACGCTCTAACCACTAGGCTACCTACCACCCCAACACTGTAACCACTAGGCTATCTGCCACACCAATGATCTAACCACTAGGTTACCTGCCTTCCCAACGCTCGAACCACTAGATTACCTGCCACCCTAACGCTCTAACCACTAGGCTACCTGCCACCCCAACGCTCTAAACATTAGGCTACCTGCCTCCACAACGCTCTAACCACTAGGTTACCTGCCACCCCAACGCTCTAACCATTATGCTACCTGCCTCCCCAACGCTCTAACCACTAGGCTACCTGCCTCCCCAACACTCTAACCACTAGGCTATCTGCCGCCCCAATGATCTAACCACTAGGTTACCTGCCTCCCCAACGCTCTAGGTTACCTGCCTCCACAACGCTCTAACCGCTAGGTCACCTGCCACCCCAATGCTCTAACCACTAGGTTACCTGCCTCCCCAATGCTCTAACCACTAGGCTACCTGCCGCTCTAACCACTAGGTTACCTGCCGCCCCAACGCTCTAGGTTACCTGCCTCCCCAACGCTCTAGGTTACCTGCCTCCCCAACGCTCTAACCTCTAGGTCACCTGCCACCCCAATGCTCTAACCACTAGGCTACCTGCCTCCCCAACGCTCTAACCACTCTAACCACTAGATTACCTGCCGCTCTAACCACTAGGCTACCTGCCACTCTAACTACTAGGTTAACTGCCTCCCCAACGCTCTAACCATTAGGCTACCTGCCTCCCCAACGCTCTAACCACTAGGCTGCCTGCCGCCCCAACGCTCTAACCACTAGGCTACCTGCCTCTGCAACGCTCTAACCACTAGGCTACCTGCCGCCCCAACACTCTAACCACTAGATTACCTGCCGCTCTAACCACTAGGCTACCTGCCGCTCTAACTACTAGGTTAACTGCCTCCCCAACGCTCTAACCATTAGGCTACCTTTCTCCCCAACGCTCTAACCACTAGGCTACCTGCCTCCCCAACACTCTGACCACTAGGCTACCTGCCACCCCAACGATCTAACCACTAGGTTACCTGCCTCCCCAACGCTCTAACCACTCGGCTATCTGCCACCCCAACGATCTAACCACTAGGTTACCTGCCTCCCCAACGCTCTAACCACTCGGCTATCTGCCACCCCAACGATCTAACCACTAGGTTACCTGCCTCCACAACGCTCTAACCACTAGGCTACCTGCCTACCCAATGCTCTTACCACTAGGCTACCTGCCGCCCCTACGCTCTAACCACTAGGTTACCTGCCGCCGCTATGCTCTAACCACTAAGCTACCTGCCGCCTCTACCCTCTAACCACTAGGCTACCTGCCGCCTCTACACTCTAACCACTAGGCTACCTGCCTCCGCAACGCTCTAACCACTAGGCTACCTGCCTCCCCAACACTCTAACCACTAGTTTACCTGCCTCCCCAACGCTCTAACCACTAGGCTACTGCCTCAACATTGCTCTAACCACTAGATTACCTGCCGCTCTAACCACTAGGCTACCTGCCGCTCTAACTACTAGGTTAACTGCCTCCCCAACGCTCTAACCATTAGGCTACCTTTCTCCCCAATGCTCTAACCACTAGGCTACCTGCCTCCCCAACACTCTGACCACTAGGCTACCTGCCACCCCAACGATCTAACCACTAGGTTACCCGCCTCCCCAACGCTCTAACCACTAGGTTACCTGCCACCCCAATGCTCTAACCACTAGGCTACCTGCCTCCCCAACGCTCTAACCACTAGGCTGCCTGCCGCCCCAACGCTCTAACCACTAGGCTACCTGCCTCTGCAACGCTCTAACCACTAGGCTAACTGCCTCCCCAACACTCTAACCACTAGGCTACCTGCCTCCCCAACGCTCTAACCACTGGGCTACCTGCCTCAACATTGCTCTAACCACTAGGCTACCTGACTCTCCAACACTCTAACCACTAGGCTACCTGCCTCCCCAACGTTCTAACCACTAGGCTACCTGCCGCCCCATCACTCTAACCACTAGATTACCTGCCGCTCTAACCAGTAGGCTACCTGCCGCTCTAACTACTAGGTTAACTGCCTCCCCAACGCTCTAACCATTAGGCTACCTTTCTTCCCAACGCTCTAACCACTAGGCTACCTGCCTCCCTAACACTCTGACCACTAGGCTACCTGCCACCCCAACGATCTAACCACTAGGTTACCTGTCTCCCCAACGCTCTAACCACTCGGCTATCTGCCACCCCAACGATCTAACCACTAGGCTACCTGCCGCCTCTACACTCTAACCACTAGGCTACCTGACGCCCCTACGCTCTAACCACTAAGCTACCTGCCGCCTCTACCCTCTAACCACTAGGCTACCTGCCGCCTCTACCCTCTAACCACTAGGCTACCTGCCGCCTCTACACTCTAACCACTAGGCTACCTGCCGCCCCAACGCTCTAACCACTAGGCTAACTGCCGCCCCAACGCATAGTCAGAACTACCCGTCTGATTATTCCACATTTAGCTCTATAAGAGTTATACAGTAAGTTCATCATCAGTAATCAGTTGATAGTTTCAGATACCAGATTTCAGGTAGTCTATCCATTTGGCATGTAGCTGACTAAGCAAAGACGTTTAATTTAGTTGGCTTCATCAGAGATTAGGCTTTTGGAAAGACCTTGACATCAGCAAGTCCTTGTCCTGGTAAAGTTGTCAGTCGGACTTCTGTCATCACCACTATAGATGGCAAGCAAATCAAGTTCAAGTTTATCCCCAGAAAGTTAGCTTGTTAACCAGCCATTTTGACCCGATCTGTTATTAGCTGGCTAGCCAATTTGACGTGATCCATCAGCAGCAATCGTGACTAAACACTTAAAAAACAATGTTGAAAAGTGGATAATGTTAGCTAACTTTGCTAGGTAGGCCTATGTTGGTCTGAGAAAGAAGAAAGAAGGTCTATTTACCTCTGTTTAGCCTGTAACAAGTTTATACCGGTAGCTTGTAAATATTATCAGCTAACAGTACATTGGTAAAATGTTCCCTTCTGCTGCTTGACAGGAAGAGCCCACAAAGGACAAGAAATTAACCTTAACCACTCATTCTTGTCAGGTATAGTTCACTTTTATTTTATAACACTCACATATCCAATCAATGGTGGCTAATGTTGAGAGATATTGTCAGGCTACCCTCACGTATCTGAAATGACCATGAACAGCATGCAGTTACTGCTGTATAACTGATACAGCAGAATGTGGAATTATCTGACATTTGTAGTTCTATGCTCTTTGAGAGGTGATGATACCGAACCGCTCTGCACCGTATTGTGACGCTTTATTGATAACCTATTCTAACCATTCTAGCCAGTCTAGCCAGTCTAAGGGTCGTTCCATTAAATGAGTGCCATTTGATTATCGTGTGCAAATCGTGTGCAAATATTGAATTTTAAAAGCCTGTTATATTAAATGAAGTGCCCTTTAATAAAACGCACAAACATCAATTCAATGTCTATTCCACATTGGTTGAACGTAATTTCACTGAAATTATGTTGAAAGTGAGTTGATTCAACCAGTGGAAGACCACATGGAAATTCAATAAATCTGCTTTTTTATATATGAATAAAGACTTGCTAAAGTGCCAAAATGTTGCATTTTGACATGTCCCTCTGTACGCCTTTTGTGACTACTCGGAAGATTTGAACCCACTATCCCCAAAATGTTTCTAAATGTTCAGCATCATTGTAAAGCCCTAGTTATGTTATGTTGCTTTGACAGTCATTTATGCTGATTTACTATTTATTTAATGTGATTAGTGATTCATTTCAATGTTTAAAAAGAAAGTAATTTTAAGGTCAACCCTGTTACTTGGACTGAACTCTCGTTTTATTCCTTAAGAGTCTGTTGACACATCCGTGCGTCAATCTAAGTAACGTAATAACACAGCCAGCAGCATACCACTTCTGACTTGCTTCTGAAGATAAGCAGGGTTGGTCCTGGATGGGAGACCAGATTCTGCTGGAAGTGGTGTTGGAGGGCCAGAAGGAGGCACTCTTTCTTCAGGCCTTAAAGAATATCCCAATTCCCCAGGGTAGTGATTGAGGACACTGCCCTGTGTAGGGTGCTGTCTTTCGGATGGGAAGTTAAACGGGTGTCCTGACTCTCTGAGGTCATTTATGATCCCATGGCACTGATTGTAAGAGTAGGGGTGTTAACCCTGGTTTCCTGGCTAAATTCCCAATCTGGCCCTCAAACCATCACGGTCACCTAATAATCCCCAGTTTACAATTGGCTCATTCATCCCCCTCCTCTCCCCTGTAACTATTCCCCAGGTCATTGCTGCAAATGAGAATGTGTTCTCAGTCAACTTACCTGGTAAAATAACGGATAAATAAAAATAATAGAACCCATCAAAATCCGTCAGTTTAAACTAGAGACATCAGGTTGTTGTCATCCGCCTATGTCGACCTCTTCCATCTGCGGTGGAAGGTGGCTGAGCTACAGCTGTGTAGCTCAAACCATGAGCCACCCTGAAGCGTCTGAACGGTTTGGCCTACAAAACTTTTGTGACTCCTCTATGGAAAGGGTAGACCCTGAAGGTTATGACTCCTCTATGGAAAGGGGAGACCCTGAAGGTAACCAATGGAAGTATGGAGATACATTTGTTGGCACAAAACTAAGGGGTTAAATATGTCCTGAGCTTTCTTATATCTCCTAGACATAGGACAGACACTTCAAAACCTTATTCCTTCAGATTTATTTTTGGACTGTCTTTTTTTCCATTTATGAATGCGTAATTCAGTACATTTCTATGGGCTATAGTAGTAAATATTTCATTTTGATACCTAAAGGGGTCCTAAAATTCAAAATGAAATAGCTAAATGATGCATTGTATGAAGATCCTAAAACAATTCCATATGTTAGCTTAGTATTTTTTTTCTTTAACCTCTTGAGATGGAAAACGTGTTTTTTTTATTAACAGAATGTTAATGAATGACAGAATGTTAAAATTAGGTGAAACAAAATGTATTTTTTTACACTTTTCAAAAGTAACCCAATTGGTGGAACGACCCCTAAACATTCTAACCATTCTAAACATTCTAACCATTCTAAACATTCTAAATGATCTAAACATCCATTTAAAAACCAAAACACTTTGGAGAGGTCTGAATTGTCAGCCAAATATTGAGGACAGTTGGTGCTTTTGTTTTTGTCAGATGGGTTAAGAGATTGTTGATTATTTTCAGTGCGTTCTGAGTTTGGAGAATTACCTGTCAAGTACATGTGTATACTTAAGAGCAGCAGTTTAACAGTAGGACGACCCCACACAACTCCTGTAATATCTCACAATATCTCCAGTTTATCTCTGCTCCATGATCACAGGCATGTTATCATTCCAGAAGAGGATAATTTTAACTTTGAGCATTTTAGTTTTGTCTGTCACATAGAGTAAATTATAATTCCCCTCTCTAATTAATGTTAATGGAAGCCATGAAGAGTCAGGCTAAGTGTCAGGAAGAGCCAGGAGGTGTCCGGACCGTGACAAAGTGATGTTAACAGCCTGCCAGCTTCACTAAACACTCCTGTTGTTATATATCTGTCCTGTATCTTCTATTGTTATCAGACACCTCTCCTATAACTCCTGTTGTTATATACACTACCGTTCAAAAGTTTGGGGTCACTTAGAAATGTCCTTGTTTTTGAAAGAAAAGCACATTTTTTGTCCATTAAAATAACATCAAATTGATCAGAAATACAGTGTACACATTGTTAATGTTGTAAATGACTATTGTAGATGGAAACGGCAGCTTTTTAATGGAAAATCTGCCTAGGTGTACAGAGGCCCATTATCAGCAACCGTCACTCCTGTGTTCCAATGCCACGTTGTGTTAACTAATCCAAGTTTATAATTTTAAAAGGCTAATTGATCATTATAAAACCCTTTTGCAATTATGTTAGCACAGCTGTAAACTGTTGTTCTGATTAAAGAAGCAATAAAACTGGCCTTCTTTAGACTAGTTGAGTATCTGGAGCGTCCGCATTTGTGGGTTCGATTATAGGCTCAAAATGGCTTGAAACAAAGAACTTTCTTCTGAAACTCATCAGTCTACTCTTGTTCTGAGAAATGAAGGCTATTCCATGTGAGAAATTGCCAAGAAACTGAAGATCTTGTACAACGCTGTGTGCTACTACCTTCACAGACCAGCGCAAACTGGCTCTAACCAGAATAGAAAGAGGAGTGGGAGGCCCCGGTGCACAACTGAGCAAGAAGACAAGTACATTAGAGTGTCTAGTTTTAGAAACAGACACCTCACAAGTCCTCAACTGGCAGCTTCATTAAATGGTGCCCGCAAAACACCAGTCTCAACGTCAACAGTGAAGAGGCGACTCCGGGATGCTGGCTAAATGGATTATCTACAATGAGCTCCAAAAGTATTGGGACAGTGACACGTTTCGTTGTTTTGTCTCTGTACTCCAGCACTTTGGATTTAAAATAATACAATGACTATGAGGTTAAAGTGCAGACTGTAGAAATGGTAAATAATGTATTGTGTTATTTTGGAGTCACTTTAATTGTAAAGAAGAATAGAATATATTTCTAAACACCTACATTAATGTGGATGATACCATGATTACGAATAATCCTGATAGAATCGTGATTAATGAGGAGTAAGAAAGTTACAGAAGTACAAATATCATACCCCCAAGACATGCTAACCTCTCACCATTACAATAACAGGAGATTAGCATTTTTTGTGGGTATTCTATTTATGCCTCTAACTTTCTCACTCATCATTGTCAAGTGTTTGTCAAGTAAACTGGTCATCTCTGTATACCTGTCACAAGACCCACTGGTTGATGCTTATTTATAAAACCCTCTTAGGCCTCACTCCCCCCCTATCTGAGATATCTACTGCAGCCCTCATCCTCCACATTCAACACCCATTCTGCCAGTCACATTCTGTTAAAGGTTCCCAAAGCACACACATCCCTGGGTCACTCCTCTTTTCAGATCGCTGCAGCTAGCGACTGGAACGAGCTGCGACAAGTACTCAAACTGGACAGTTTTATCTCAATTTCTTCACTCAAAGACTCAATCATGGACACTCTTACTGACAGTTGTGGCTGCTTCACGCGATGTATTGTTGTCTCTACCTTCTTGCCCTTTGTGCTGTTGTATGTGTCAAATAATGTTTGTACCATGTTTTGTGCTGCTACCATGTTGTGCTGCAGCCATGTTGTGTTGCTACCATGCTGTTGTCATGCTGTGCTGCTACCATGCTGTGTTGACGTGTTGCTGCCTTGCTATGTGATTGTCTTGGGTTTCTCTTTATGAAGTGTTGTGTTGTCTCTCTAGTCGTGATGTGTGTTTTATCCTGTATTTTATTTATGTTTAATCCCAGCCGTCACTAGCCTTTTGCCCTTTAGTAGGCCGTCATTGTAAATAAGAATTTGTTCTAAAAATAGATACAAAAACATAAACAAAGTGTTTAGAAACATATTCTATTCTTATTTAAAATAAAATGGACTTTAAAACTTCATTATTTACCGTTCATTTCTATTGGCCACAACATAATATGAAACACAACCAAAGCAAACAGCAAATGTGTAGTCACAAGCTTGATGTACCAAATACTTAACATTTTACTACTTTTATACATAAAGTGAATTTGTCCCAATACTTTTGGTCACCTAAAATGGGGGGTGGGACTATGTACAAAAAGTGCTGTAATGTCTAAAAGATTCAACCAATATGGATGACAATAAACTCAAATTAAAGCTGATAGTCTGCACTGTAACATCATAGTCATTGTATCATTTCAAATCCAAAGTCCTGGAGCACAGAGCCAAAACAACATCATTGTCCCAACACTTTTGGAGCTCACTGTATCTGTCCTGTACCTTCTGTTGTTATCAGCCACCTGTCCAGTATTGTTACAATGGTATAATTTACTCAAACAGTCAGCATGTTGTATTAAAGTAAGAAATAGGAACAAAAAACTAGCAAATGTTTGTTTGGACTTGAAATTCTCCTAAGAGAATCAAAATTCCCTTTTTTTAAATGCCTTCGAGATTATAGAATATTTAGATATTTAACAAGGCTAGGAAGTGATTTGATGTTAGCATTGTTGTATAGGTCTGCAGGGTGTCATGTGGTAGTGAGAGCCTATGGTCTACCCTAATACCACACATCTGGACTGTTCTAATTGGCTGGGATTTACTGAGAACACATGGAGGTGATGAGGAGGAGGAACAGAGGGGTCGTCATGTGGTCAACCAGGTTTGGTCATCATAACAGAACCTGGGTTGGTCATCATAACAGAACCAGGGTTGGTCATCATAACAGAACCAGGGTTGGTCATCATAACAGAACCTGGGTTGGTCATAACAGAACCAGGGTTGGTCATCATAACAGAACCAGGTTTGGTCATTATAACAGAACCAGGGTTGGTCATCATAACAGAACCAGGGTTGGTCATCATAACAGAACCAGGGTTAGTCATCATAACAGAACCAGGGTTGGTCATCATAACAGAACCTGGGTTGGTCATAACAGAACCTGGGTTGGTCATCATAACAGAACCAGGGTTGGTCATCATAACAGAACCAGGGTTGGTCATCATAACAGAACCAGGGTTGGTCATCATAACATAACCTGGGTTGGTCATAACAGAACCAGGGTTGGCCATCATAACAGAACCAGGGTTGGTCACCATAACAGAACCAGGGTTGGTCATTATAACAGAACCAGGTTTGGTCATCATAACAGAACCAGGGTTGGTCATCATAACAGAACCAGGTTTGGTCATTATAACAGAACCAGGGTTGGTCATCATAACAGAACCAGGGTTGGTCATCATAACAGAACCAGGGTTGGTCATCATAACAGAACCAGGGTTGGTCATCATAACAGAACCTGGGTTGGTCATAACAGAACCTGGGTTGGTCATCATAACAGAACCAGGGTTGGTCATCATAACAGAACCAGGGTTGGTCATCATAACAGAACCAGGGTTGGTCATCATAACATAACCTGGGTTGGTCATAACAGAAGCAGGGTTGGCCATCATAACAGAACCAGGGTTGGTCACCATAACAGAACAAGGGTTGGTCATCATAACATAACCTGGGTTGGTCATCATAACAGAAACTGGGTTGGTCATCATAACAGAACCTGGGTTGGTCATCATAACAGAACCAGGGTCGGTCATCATAACAGAACGGTTTAACCAGGGTTGGTCATCATAACAGAACGGTTTAACCAGGGGTGGTCATCATAACAGAACGGTTTAACCAGGGTCGGTCATCATAACAGAACGGTTTAACCAGGGTTGGTCATCATAACAGAACGGTTTAACCAGGGTTGGTCATCATAACAGAACGGTTTAACCAGGGGTGGTCATCATAACAGAATGGTCAACCAGGGTTGGTCCTCATAACAGAACCTGGGTTGGTCATCATAACAGAACGTCAACCAGGGTTGGTCATCATAACAGAACGTCAACCAGGGTTGGTCATCATAACAGAACGGTCAACCAGGGTTGGTCATCATAACAGAACGGTCAACCAGGGTTGGTCATCATAACAGAATGGTCAACCAGGGTTGGTCATCATAACAGAACGGTTTAACCAGGGTTGGTCATCATAACAGAACCAGGGTTGGTCATCATAACAGAACGGTTTAACCAGGGGTGGTCATCATAACAGAACGGTTTAACCAGGGTTGGTCATCATAACAGAACGGTTTAACCAGGGTTGGTCATCATATCAGAACGGTTTAACCAGGGTTGGTCATCATAACAGAACGGTTTAACCAGGGTTGGTCATCATAACAGAACGGTATAACCAGTGTTGATCATCATAACAGAACCAGGGTTGGTCATCATAACAGAACGGTTTAACCAGGGGTGGTCATCATAACAGAACGGTCAATCAGGGTTGGTCATCATAACAGAACGGTTTAACCAGGGGTGGTCATCATAACAGAACGGTTTAACCAGGGTTGGTCATCATATCAGAACGGTTTAACCAGGGTTGGTCATCATAACAGAACGGTTTAACCATGGTTGGTCATCATAACAGAACGGTCAATCAGGGTTGGTCATCATAACAGAACGGTTTAACCAGGGGTGGTCATCATAACGGAACGGTTTAACCAGGGTTGGTCATCATAACAGAACAGTATAACCAGTGTTGATCATCATAACAGAACGAGGGTTGGTCATCATAACAGAACCAGGGTTGGTCATCATAACAGAACGGTCAACCAGGGTTGGTCATCATAACAGAACGGTTTAACCAGTGTTTATCATCATAACAGAACCAGGGTTGGTCATCATAACAGAACCAGGGTTGGTCATCATAACAGAACCAGGGTTGGTCATCATAACAGAACGGTAACAGAAAAAGGGTTGAAAAAAAGGAAGGGGATACCTGGTCAGTTGTTCAACTGAATTCATTCAACTGAAATGTGTCTTCCACATTTAACCCCTCTGAGTGGTGCGGTGGGCTGCCTTACAATCAACATCCACGTCAACGGCGCCCGGGGAACAGTGGGTTATCTGCCTTGCTCAGGGGAACAGTGGCTTACCTGCCTTGCTCAGGGGAACAGTGGGTTAACTGCCTTGCTCAGGGGAACAGTGGCTTAACAGCCTTGCTCAGGGGAACAGTGGCTTAACTGCCTTGCTCAGGGGAACAGTGGCTTAACTGCCTTGCTCAGGGGAACAGTGGCTTAACTGCCTTGCTCAGGGGAACAGTGGCTTAACTGCCTTGCTCAGGGGAACAGTGGGTTACACTGCCTTGCTCAGGGGAACAGTGGGTTAACTGCCTTGCTCAGGGGAACAGTGAGTTAACTGCCTTGTTCAGGGGAACAGTGGGTTAACTGCCTTGCCCCTGGGGAACAGTGGGTTAACTACCTTGCTCAGGGGAACAGTGAGTTAACTGCCTTGCTCAGGGGAACAGTGAGTTAACTGCCTTGCTCAGGGGAACAGTGGATTTACTGCCTTGCTCAAGGGAACAGTGGGTTAACTGCCTTGTTCAGGGGAACAGTGGGTTAACTGCCTTGCTCAGGCGAACAGTGCGTTAACTGCCTTGCTCAGGGGAACAGTGAGTTAACTGCCTTGTTCAGGGGAACAGTGGGTTAACTGCCTTGCCCCTGGGGAACAGTGGGTTAACTGCCTCGTTCAAGGGAACAGTGGGTTAACTGCCGTGCTCAGGGAAACAGTGAGTTAACTGCCTTGCTCAGGGGAACAGTGGATTTACTGCCTTGCTCAAGGAAACAGTGGGTTAACTGCCTTGTTCAGGGGAACAGTGGGTTAACTGCCTTGCTCAGACGAACAGTGGCTTAACTGCCTTGCTCAGGGGAACAGTGAGTTAACTGCCTTGCTCAGGGGAACAGTGGATTTACTGCCTTGCTCAAGGGAACAGTGGGTTAACTGCCTTGTTCAGGGGAACAGTGGGTTAACTGCCTTGCTCAGGCGAACAGTGGGTTAACTGCCTTGCTCAGGCGAACAGTGCGTTAACTGCCTTGTTTAGGGGAACAGTGGGTCAACTGCCTGTCTCAGGGGAACAGTGGATTAACTACCTTGTTTAGGGGAACAGTGGGTCAACTGCCTTGCTCAGGGGAACAGTGGGTTAACTACCTTGTTCAGGGGAACAGTTGGTTAACTGCCTTGTTCAGGAGAACAGTGGGTTAACTGCCTTGCTCAGGGGCAGAACAGCTGATTTTTACCTTGTCAGCTTGGGGATTCAGCTTGGGGATACCATGTTGATCATGTTGTGGTTATTCTAACAGAACCAGGGTTGAACAAGGGTTGGTGCTATTGTAACCAGGGTTGGTAATATTGTGACCAGGGTTAGTAATATTGTGACCAGGGCTGGTAATATTGTAACCAGGGCTGGTGATATTGTAACCACGGCTGGTGATATTGTAACAAGGGTTGGTGATATTGTGACCACGGTTGGTAATATTGTGACCAGGGTTAGTAATATTGTGACCAGGGCTGGTGATATCGTAACCAGGGCTGGTAATATTGTAACCAGGGTTGGTGATATTGTAACCAGGGTTGGTGATATTGTGACCACGGTTGGTAATATTGTGACCAGGGTTGGTAATATTGTGACCAGGGTTGGTGATATTGTAACCAGGGTTGGTGATATTGGTAATATTGTGACCAGGGCTGGTAATATTGTAACCAGTGTTGGTGATATTGTAACCGGGGCTGGTGATATTGTAACCAGGGTTGGTAATATTGTGACCAGGGTTGGTGATTTTGTAACCAGGGTTGGTGAAATTGTAACTAGGGTTGGTAATATTGTAACCAGGGTTGGTGATATTGGTAATATTGTGACCAGGGCTGGTAATATTGTAACCAGGGTTGGTGATATTGTAACCAGGGCTGGTGATATTGTAACCAGGGTTGGTAATATTGTGACCGGGGCTGGTGATATTGTAACCAGGGCTGGTAATATTGTAACCAGGGTTGGTGATATTGTAACCGGGGCTGGTGATATTGTAACCAGGGTTTGTAATATTGTGACCAGGGTTGGTGATATTTTAACCAGGGTTGGTGATATTGTAACTAGGGTTGGTAATATTGTGACCTCGGCTGGTGATATTGTAACCAGGTTTGGTGATATTGTAACCAGGGTTGGTGATATTGTAACCAGGGTTGGTGATATTGTGACCAGGGTTGGTGATATTGTAACCAGGGTTGGTGATATTGTGACCAGGGTTGGTGATATTGTGACCAGGGATGGTGATATTGTGATCATACTAACTCTAAGGGAGATCCAGCTTACAGACTGGATCAGCCAGTGGAGCAGTAGGGAGTGTCATTATGGTAGTTGTAGTCCGGCAGACCTTCAGCCAGTGGAGGAGTAGGGAGTGTCATTATGGTAGTTGTAGTCCGGCAGACCTTCAGCCAGTGGAGCAGTAGGGAGTGTCTTTATGGTAGTTGTAGTCCGGCAGACCTTCAGCCAGTGGAGGTGTAGGGAGTGTCATTATGGTAGTTGTAGTCCGGCAGACCTTCAGCCAGTGTAGCAGTAAGGAGTGTCATTATGGTAGTTGTAGTCCGGCAGACCTTCAGCCAGTGGAGGAGTAGGGAGTGTCATTATGGTAGTTGTAGTCCGGGCAGACCTTCAGCCAGTGGAGCAGCAGGGAGTGTCATTATGGTAGTTGTAGTCCGGCAGACCTTCAGCCAGTGGAGGTGTAGGGAGTGTCATTACGGTAGTTGTAGTCCGGCAGACCTTCAGCCAGTGGAGGTGTAGGGAGTGTCATTATGGTAGTTGTAGTCCGGCAGACCTTCAGCCAGTGGAGGAGTAGGGAGTGTCATTATGGTAGTTGTAGTCCGGCAGACCTTCAGCCAGTGGAGGTGTAGGGAGTGTCATTATGGTAGTTGTAGTCCGGGCAGACCTTCAGCCAGTGGAGCAGTAGGGAGTGTCATTATGGTAGTTGTAGTCCGGCAGACCTTCAGCCAGTGGAGGAGTAGGGAGTGTCACTATGGTAGTTGTAGTCCGGGCAGACCTTCTGCACCAGTTTGTAGTCCACGCTGTAGAAGGCGATGTAGATGCAGATTACTTTAAATGGCTTGGAGCAGAGCCAGGAGACGTGGCTCTGTGTCTGTTCCTGGTAACACACCTTGGAGGAGTCGAAGCTGCACAGAGCCGTCTTCTTGTTGCGGTCCGTCTTCTCATACTCGATACGACAGTTGAAAGCTTTAGAGTCTTTTGTCTCCAGTGTGGACTGCTGAGCCATCTCGAACTCCACCACTTTGGACGGCGGCACCAGACTCACCGACACGTTCCCCAGGCCGGTGGAGTTATGGCGGAAGTAGACACTGAACGTTCCGTTACCGTGGTCCACGATCTTCCCGGTGATCAGCAGGTTAAGCTTGACGGTCTTAATGTTGGAGTGGAAGTCTCCCCAGCCAAACATCTTCTTGAACTTGCCTGTCTTGACGATGGGTCGTCGCTTGGCTCTGACCTGGCTGGCCTGAACATCTGTCTGGTTGGATAACCATTCCCAGAAGTCCTCCATGTTCTCTAGGTATGTCATGTCCCTGATGGGGTTGTGTTTAAGGCTGGGGGGCCCGACAGCTCCAGGAACCCCCCTAGCGAACAGCCTCAGGGGGTTGAGGACTCTGGGACTGGCACCGGCTCCACTGGGGGAGAACTTCTCCTCATGATCCCCCTCCTCCCACTCTATCAGCTCTGTCTCTGGGAACTGCAGCTGGACCTTCCTGCACCACACCTACAGAGGAAACACAGAGAGATACAGGAAGTTAAAGGACATGAACTACACAATGTACTATATACCACAACTGTAATATTCAAACAGCTGGATGCATAAAATAATATAAAACACATTAAAGCCATATTCTGTAATTTATTCACTTTTTAAAAAATAGTGACGCTATCTGCATAAACCGAAAGGTTATAATTATGCGGATTTTTGTCTATTGTTCCACTACTATTCCACTTTATGACCTACTATATCACCACAATATCCACTATAATATGTCCTCCTATACATGAATGGATTTGAAGTGTTCAGCTGTAATTATTTGTCCTAATCTAGACATAACACTCTACTCAGCAGTGATCCTCTCTACCTCACAGCCTCTGCTTCAGGAGTGGTTCCTGGTCCAGTCTAGATACAGTTCAATCATAATACATGGTAATAAGCTGTTAGGTGTTAGTAGTAATTAGCTAGCAGGGACCGGAGGCCTAGAATCACTGGCTGGTTGCACCAGATGTGAAGCTTTAAAAAAGGCTGTTTCACATCTAACATGAGCTCTACTGTATTTCCACCTCATTATAACTACAGCTGTAAGCTTAATTGAAGCATATGTGTTCACAGCAAACAAACTAGACACGTTGTCTACGACCATTACACAGTGTTAGAACGTTGTCTGGTTATCTTTCAGAAAATAAATGTGTACAATGATATTGTACAGCATTTAATATAATATACAGCAGCAGGAGAATGTTTATTGTTTTGTCTCTTTTTATTGAACATTCTGTACTCTGACTTGAGAGGAAACTAAAGGTATTCCTCATGTATTCCTCATGTTCAGTGAGATGCTCAGGTGAAGATTGGACAAGATTAGCATCATGGAAATGAGAGAAACATCTAAGGCTGATGAACAACTGGGGAAATTGCTGTGACAACAAGGAGGATAGCAAATACAGAGAGAAATGTGAACTCCCTCTCCTCTCTCTCTCCCTTCTTTCTCTACCTCTCTCTCCCTCCCCCTTCTTTCTCTCCCTCTCTTTCTCCCCCTTCTTTCTATCCCTCCTTCTCCCTCTCTCTCCCTCCTCTCTACCTCTCCTCTCTCTCCCTCTCCCCTCTCTCTGCCTCTTTCTCCCTCTCCATTCTCTCTCTCCATACTCCTCTCTTTCTCTCCCCCCTCTCTCGCTCTCTCCCTCCTCTCTCTCTCTCTCTCTCTCTCTCTCTCTCTCTTTCTCCCTCTCCATTCTCTCTCCCTCTCTTTCTCCCCCTTCTCTCTCTCCCTTTCCTCTCTTTCTCCCCCTTCTCTCTCTCTCCCTTCTCTTGGCGCTGTATGAGACACAACATGCTGCTGTATAATGTGTTGGTGAAGCTGTAAAGCCCTGAACAGTCACGTGGAAAGAAGAGGCAATCATTTAGACTTCAAGACTGAGAAAGAAAAAAAACCTGCCAGGCAAGGTCTGATGAAGGAGAAACACAAAAGCTTCTTAATTAAGATTGGTTAATCGGAGCTGCTATGCTGATTGGTTAAGCGGAGGAAGCCGCTATGCTCCAGGCATTCCAGGGCGACGTGGCTTAAAACAGACACTATTATCGTAATAAGCCCCGATTTATGAAGTTGAAAACACAAGACCTCATTCCAAGTGTTCAAAGCTCAGAGATTAACTGCCAGGGTTGGGATGTGCCTGTGGAAGAGACCATGAAAATACAAGACCTCATTCCAAGTGTTCAAAGCTCGGAGATGAACTGCCAGGGTTGGGATGTGCCTGTGGAAGAGACCATGGAAATGTGACTGACTTTCTTCTCAATGCTCTCTTTATATGTTCCTATAAGTACCTAATGTCACAGAACCTATACCACACAACCTGCACCACACCATCTTATCACACAACCTATATCACATAACCTGTACCACGCCATCTTATCACACAACCTGTACCACGCCATCTTATCACACAACCTGTACCACGCCATCTTATCACACAACCTGTACCACGCCATCTTATCACACAACCTGCACCACACCATCTTATCAAACAACCTTTATCACACAACCTGCACCACACCATCTTATCACACAACCTATATCACACAACCTATACCACGCCATCTTATCACACAACCTGCACCACACCATCTTATCACACAACCTATATCACACAACCTATACCACGCCATCTTATCACACAACCTGCACCACACCATCTTATCACACAACCTATATCACACAACCTGAACCACGCCATCTTATCACACAACCTGTACCACGCCATCTTATCACACAACCTGTACCACGCCATCTTATCACACAACCTGCACCACACCATCTTATCACACAACCTATATCACACAACCTGTACCACGCCATCTTATCACACAACCTGTACCACGCCATCTTATCACACAACCTGTACCACGCCATCTTATCACACAACCTGTACCATGCCCTCTTATCACACAACCTATATCACACAACCTGTACCACGCCATCTTATCACACAACCTATATAACACAACCTGTACCACGCCATCTTATCACACAACCTGTACCACGCCATCTTATCACACAACCTGTACCAAGCCATCTTATCACACAACCTATATCACACAACCTGTACCAAACCATCTTATCACACAACCTATACCACGACATCTTATCACACAACATATGCCACACAACCTGTACCACACCATCTTATCACACAACCTATACCACACAACCTGTACCACGCCATCTTATCACACAACCTATATCACACAACCTGTACCAAACCATCTTATCACACAACCTATACCACGCACCACACCCATCACACAACCTATATCACACAACCTGTACCACACCATCTTATCACACAACCTATACCACACAACCTGTACCAAACCATCTTATCACACAACCTGCACCACACCATCTTATCACACAACCTATATCACACAACCTGTACCAAACCATCTTATCACACAACCTGTACCACGCCATCTTATCACACAACCTATATCACACAACCTGTACCAAACCATCTTATCACACAACCTATACCACGCCATCTTATCACACAACCTGCACCACACCATCTTATCACACAACCTATATCACACAACCTGTACCACGCCATCTTATCACACAACCTGTACCACGCCATCTTATCACACAACCTGTACCACGCCATCTTATCACACAACCTGCACCACACCATCTTATCACACAACCTATATCACACACAACCTTATCACACAACCTGTACCACGCCATCTTATCACACAACCTGCCATCTTATCACCAACCTGTACCATCTTATCACACAACACAACCTATACCACGCCATCTTATCACACAACCTATATCACACAACCTGTACCAAACCATCTTATCACACAACCTATACCACGCCATCTTATCACACAACCTATATCACACAACCTGTACCAAACCATCTTATCACACAACCTATACCACGCCATCTTATCACACAACCTATACCACACAACCTGTACCAAACCATCTTATCACACAACCTATACCACGACATCTTATCACACAACCTATGCCACACAACCTGTACCACACCATCTTATCACACAACCTACACCACACAACCTGTACCACGCCATCTTATCACACAACCTATACCACGACATCTTATCACACAACCTATACCACACAACCTGTACCACGCCATCTTATTATACAACCTATACCACACAACCTATACCATGCCATCTTATCAAACAAACCTATACCACACAACATATACCACACAACCTGCACCACGCCATCTTACCACACAACCTATACCACACAAACTATACCACACAATCTTATCACACAACTTATACCACACAACCTGTACAACGCCATCTTATCACACAACCTATATCACACAACCTGTACAACGCCATCTTATCACACAACCTATACCACACAAACTATACCACACAATCTTATCACACAACTTATACCACACAACCTGTACAACGCCATCTTATCACACAACCTATATCACACAACCTGTACCACACAATCTTATCACACAACCTATACCACACAACCTGTACCAAACCATCTTATCACACAACCTATACCACGACATCTTATCACACAACCTATGCCACACAACCGGTACCACACCATCTTATCACACAACCTATACCACGACATCTTATCACACAACCTATGCCACACAACCTGTACAACGCCATCTTATCACACAACCTATATCACACAACCTGTACAACGCCATCTTATCACACAACTATACCACACAACCCGTACCACGCAATCTTATCACACAACCTATACCACACAACCTGTACCACACCATCTTATCACACAACCTATACCACACCATCTTATCACACAACCTGTACCACACCATCTTATTACAAAATCTATACCACACCATCTTATCACACAATCTATACCACACAACCTGTACCACCCCATCTTATCACTCAACCTATACCACACAACCTGTACCACGCCATCTTATCCCACAACCTATATCACACAACCTATACCACACAATCTATACCACACCATCTTATCACACAACCTACACGACACAACCTGTACCACGCCATCTTATCACACAACCTACAACACGCCAATCTTATCACACAACCTATACCACACAACCTGTACCACCCCATCTTATCACTCAACCTATACCACACAACCTGTACAACGCCATCTTATCCCACAACCTATATCACACAACCTATACCACACAATCTATACCACACCATCTTATCACACAACCTACACCACACAACCTGGACCACGCCATCTTATCACACAACCTGTAACACGCCATCGTATCACACAACCTATACCACGCCATCTTACCACAAAACCTATACCACACAACCTATACCACACAACATTTATCACACAACCTATACCACACAACCTGTACCACGCCATCTTATCACACAACCTATACCACGCCATTTTAGCACACAACCTATACCACACAACCTGTACCACGCCATCTTATCACACAACCTATACCACACAACCTGTACCACGCCATCTTATCACACAACCTATACCACACAACCTGTACCACACCATCTTATCACACAACCTATACCACACAACCTGTACCAAACCATCTTATCACACAACCTATACCACGACATCTTATCACACAACCTATGCCACACAACCTGTACCACACCATCTTATCACACAACCTACACCACACAACCTGTACCACGCCATCTTATCACACAACCTATAACCTCTTATCACACAACCTATACCACACAACCTGTACCACGCCATCTTATTATACAACCTATACCACACAACCTATACCATGCCATCTTATCAAACAAACCTATACCACACAACATATACCACACAACCTGCACCACGCCATCTTACCACACAACCTATACCACACAAACTATACCACACAATCTTATCACACAACTTATACCACACAACCTGTACAACGCCATCTTATCACACAACCTATATCACACAACCTGTACAACGCCATCTTATCACACAACCTATACCACACAAACTGTACCACACAATCTTATCACACAACATATACCACACAACCTGTACAACGCCATCTTATCACACAACCTATATCACACAACCTGTACCACACAATCTTATCACACAACCTATACCACACAACCTGTACCAAACCATCTTATCACACAACCTATACCACGACATCTTATCACACAACCTATGCCACACAACCGGTACCACACCATCTTATCACACAACCTATACCACGACATCTTATCACACAACCTATGCCACACAACCTGTACAACGCCATCTTATCACACAACCTATATCACACAACCTGTACAACGCCATCTTATCACACAACTATACCACACAACCCGTACCACGCAATCTTATCACACAACCTATACCACACAACCTGTACCACACCATCTTATCACACAACCTATACCACACCATCTTATCACACAACCTGTACCACACCATCTTATTACAAAATCTATACCACACCATCTTATCACACAATCTATACCACACAACCTGTACCACCCCATCTTATCACTCAACCTATACCACACAACCTGTACCACGCCATCTTATCCCACAACCTATATCACACAACCTATACCACACAATCTATACCACACCATCTTATCACACAACCTACACGACACAACCTGTACCACGCCATCTTATCACACAACCTACAACACGCCAATCTTATCACACAACCTATACCACACAACCTGTACCACCCCATCTTATCACTCAACCTATACCACACAACCTGTACAACGCCATCTTATCCCACAACCTATATCACACAACCTATACCACACAATCTATACCACACCATCTTATCACACAACCTACACCACACAACCTGGACCACGCCATCTTATCACACAACCTGTAACACGCCATCGTATCACACAACCTATACCACGCCATCTTACCACAAAACCTATACCACACAACCTATACCACACAACATTTATCACACAACCTATACCACACAACCTGTACCACGCCATCTTATCACACAACCTATACCACGCCATTTTAGCACACAACCTATACCACACAACCTGTACCACGCCATCTTATCACACAACCTATACCACACAACCTGTACCACGCCATCTTATCACACAACCTATACCACACAACCTGTACCACACCATCTTATCACACAACCTATACCACGCCTTCTTATCACACAACCTATACCACACAACCTACACCACGCCAATCTTATCACACAACCTATACCACACAACCTGTACCATCCCATCTTATCACTCAACCTACAACACACAACCTGTACCACGCCATCTTATCCCACAACCTATATCACACAACCTATACCACACAATCTATACCACAACATCTTATCACACAACCTACACGACACAACCTGTACCACGCCATCTTATCACACAACCTACACCACGCCAATCTTATCACACAACCTATACCACACAACCTGTACCACCCCATCTATCACTCAACCTATAACACACAACCTGTACCACGCCATCTTATCCCACAACCTATATCACACAACCTATACCACACAATCTATACCACACCATCTTATCACACAACCTACACGACACAACCTGTACCACGCCATCTTATCACACAACCTACACCACGCCAATCTTATCACACAACCTATACCACACAACCTGTACCACGCCATCTTATCACACCACCTATACCACACAACCTATATCACACAACCTATACCACACCACCTATACCACACCACCTATCACACAACCTATACCCCACAACCTATACAATGCCATCTTACCAAACAACCTATACCACACAACATATACACACAACCTGTACCACACAATCTTATCACACAACCTATATCACACAACCTCTACCACGCCAACTTATCACACAACCTGTACCACGCCATCTTATCACACAACCTATACCACACAACCTGTACCACACCATCTTATCACACAACCTATACCACGCCATCTTATCACACAACCTATACCACACAACCTGTACCACACCATCTTATCACACAACCTATACCACACAACCTGTACCACACCATCTTATCACACAACCTATACCACACAACCTGTACCACGCCATCTTATCATACAACCTATACCACACAACCTATACCACACAACCTGTACCACGCCTTCATATCACACAACCTATACCACACAACCTATGCCACGCCATCTTATCCCACAACCTATATCACATAACCTATACCACACAATCTATACCACACCATCTTATTACACAACCTACACAACACAACCTGTACCACGGCATCTTATCACACAACCTACACCACGCCAATCTTATCACTCAACCTATAACACACAACCTGTACCACGCCATCTTATCACACAACCTATATCACACAACCTCTACCACGCCAACTTATCACACAACCTGTACCACGCCATCTTATCACACAACCTATACCACACAACCTGTACCACACCATCTTATCACACAACCTATACCACGCCATCTTATCACACAACCTATACCACACAACCTGTACCACACCATCTTATCACACAACCTATACCACACAACCTGTACCACACCATCTTATCACACAACCTATACCATACAAACCTGTACCACGCCATCATATCATACAACCTATACCACACAACCTATACCACACAACCTGTACCACGCCATCTTATCACACAACCTATACCACACAACCTGTACCACGCCATCTTATCACACAACCTATACCACACAACCTGTACCACACCATCTTATCACACAACCTATACCACGCCTTCTTATCACACAACCTATACCACACAACCTACACCACGCCAATCTTATCACACAACCTATACCACACAACCTGTACCATCCCATCTTATCACTCAACCCAACACACAACCTGTACCACGCCATCTTATCACACAACCTACACACAACCGCCATCTTATCACACAACCTACACCAATCTTATCACACAACCTATATACCACACAACCTGTACCACGCCATCTTATCCCACAACCTATATCACACAACCTATACCACACAATCTATACCACACCATCTTATCACACAACCTACACGACACAACCTGTACCACGCCATCTTATCACACAACCTACACCACGCCAATCTTATCACACAACCTATACCACACAACCTGTACCACGCCATCTTATCACACACCTATACCACACAACCTATATCACACAATCTATACCACACCACCTATACCACACCACCTATCAGCCATCTTATCACACCACCTATACCACACAACCTATATCACACAACCTATACCACACCACCTATACCACACCACCTATCACACAACCTATACCCCACAACCTATACAATGCCATCTTACCAAACAACCTATACCACACAACATATACACACAACCTGTACCACACAATCTTATCACACAACCTATATCACACAACCTCTACCACGCCAACTTATCACACAACCTGTACCACGCCATCTTATCACACAACCTATACCACACAACCTGTACCACACCATCTTATCACACAACCTATACCACGCCATCTTATCACACAACCTATACCACACAACCTGTACCACACCATCTTATCACACAACCTATACCACACAACCTGTACCACACCATCTTATCACACAACCTATACCACACAACCTGTACCACGCCATCTTATCATACAACCTATACCACACAACCTATACCACACAACCTGTACCACGCCTTCATATCACACAACCTATACCACACAACCTATGCCACGCCATCTTATCCCACAACCTATATCACATAACCTATACCACACAATCTATACCACACCATCTTATTACACAACCTACACAACACAACCTGTACCACGGCATCTTATCACACAACCTACACCACGCCAATCTTATCACTCAACCTATAACACACAACCTGTACCACGCCATCTTATCACACAACCTATATATACTTATCACACAACCTGCCATCTTATCACACAACCTATACCACCACACCATCTTATCACACAACCTATAACACGCCATCTTATCACACAACCTATACCACACAACCTGTACCACACCATCTTATCACACAACCTATACCACACAACCTGTACCACACCATCTTATCACACAACCTATACCATACAAACCTGTACCACGCCATCATATCATACAACCTATACCACACAACCTATACCACACAACCTGTACCACGCCTTCATATCACACAACCTATACCACACAACCTATACCACGCCATCTTATCCCACAACCTATATCACATAACCTATACCACACAATCTATACCACACCATCTTATTACACAACCTACACAACACAACCTGTACCACGGCATCTTATCACACAACCTACACCACGCCAATCTTATCACACAACCTATACCACACAACCTGTACCACCCCATCTTATCACTCAACCTATAACACACAACCTGTACCACGCCATCTTATCCCACAACCTATATCACACAACCCTTACCACACAACCTGCACCACGCCATCTTATCACACAACCTATACCACACAACCTATATCACACAACCTGTACCACGCCATCTTATCCCACAACCTATATCACACAACCTATACCACACAATCTATACCACACCATCTTATCACACAACCTACACGACACAACCTGTACCACGCCATCTTATCACACAACCTACACCACGCCAATCTTATCACACAACCTATACCACACAACCTGTACCAAGCCATCTTATCACACAGCCTATACCACACCACCTATACCACGCCATCTTATCACACAACCTATATCACACCACCTATAGCACACAACCTGCACCACGCCATCTTATCACACAACCTAAACCACACAACCTATATCACACAACCTGTACCACTTCATCTTATCACACAACCTATACCCCACAACCTAAACCACACAACCTATACAATGCCATCTTACCAAACAACCTATACCACGCCAACTTATCACACAACCTGTACCACGCCATCTTATCACACAACCTATACCACACAACCTGTACCACACCATCTTATCACACAACCTATACCACGCCATCTTATCACACAACCTATACCACACAACATGTACCACACAATCTTATCACACAACCTATACCACACAACCTGTACCACACCATCTTATCACACAACCTATACCACACAACCTGTACCACGCCATCGTATCATACAACCTATACCACACAACCTATACCACACAACCTGTACCACGTCTTCATATCACACAACCTATACCACACAACCTATACCACGCCATCTTATCCCACAACCTATATCACACAACCTATACCACACAATCTATACCACACCATCTTATCACACAACCTACACAACACAACCTGTACCACGCCATCTTATCACACAACCTACACCACGCCAATCTTATCACACAACCTATACCACACAACCTGTACCACGCCATCTTATCACACCACCTATACCACACAACCTATATCACACAACCTATACCACACCACCTATACCACACCACCTATCACACAACCTATACCCCACAACCTATACAATGCCATCTTACCAAACAACCTATACCACACAACATATACACACAACCTGTACCACACAATCTTATCACACAACCTATATCACACAACCTCTACCACGCCAACTTATCACACAACCTGTACCACGCCATCTTATCACACAACCTATACCACACAACATGTACCACACCATCTTATCACACAACCTATACCACGCCATCTTATCACACAACCTATACCACACAACCTGTACCACACCATCTTATCACACAACCTATACCACACAACCTGTACCACACCATCTTATCACACAACCTATACCACACAACCTGTACCACGCCATCTTATCATACAACCTATACCACACAACCTATACCACACAACCTGTACCACGCCTTCATATCACACAACCTATACCACACAACCTATGCCACGCCATCTTATCCCACAACCTATATCACATAACCTATACCACACAATCTATACCACACCATCTTATTACACAACCTACACAACACAACCTGTACCACGGCATCTTATCACACAACCTACACCACGCCAATCTTATCACTCAACCTATAACACACAACCTGTACCACGCCATCTTATCACACAACCTATATCACACAACCTCTACCACGCCAACTTATCACACAACCTGTACCACGCCATCTTATCACACAACCTATACCACACAACCTGTACCACACCATCTTATCACACAACCTATACCACGCCATCTTATCACACAACCTATACCACACAACCTGTACCACACCATCTTATCACACAACCTATACCACACAACCTGTACCACACCATCTTATCACACAACCTATACCATACAAACCTGTACCACGCCATCATATCATACAACCTATACCACACAACCTATACCACACAACCTGTACCACGCCTTCATATCACACAACCTATACCACACAACCTATACCACGGCATCTTATCCCACAACCTATATCACATAACCTATACCACACAATCTATACCACATCATCTTATTACACAACCTACACAACACAACCTGTACCACGGCATCTTATCACACAACCTACACCACGCCAATCTTATCACACAACCTATACCACACAACCTGTACCACCCCATCTTATCACTCAACCTATAACACACAACCTGTACCACGCCATCTTATCCCACAACCTATATCACACAACCCTTACCACACAACCTGCACCACGCCATCTTATCACACAACCTATACCACACAACCTATATCACACAACCTGTACCACGCCATCTTATCCCACAACCTATATCACACAACCTATACCACACAATCTATACCACACCATCTTATCACACAACCTACACGACACAACCTGTACCACGCCATCTTATCACACAACCTACACCACGCCAATCTTATCACACAACCTATACCACACAACCTGTACCACGCCATCTTATCACACAGCCTATACCACACCACCTATACCACGCCATCTTATCACACAACCTATATCACACCACCTATAGCACACAACCTGCACCACGCCATCTTATCACACAACCTAAACCACACAACCTATATCACACAACCTGTACCACTTCATCTTATCACACAACCTATACCCCACAACCTAAACCACACAACCTATACAATGCCATCTTACCAAACAACCTATACCACGCCAACTTATCACACAACCTGTACCACACAATCTTATCACACAACCTATACCACACAACCTGTACCACACCATCTTATCACACAACCTATACCACACAACCTGTACCACGCCATCGTATCATACAACCTATACCACACAACCTATACCACACAACCTGTACCACGTCTTCATATCACACAACCTATACCACACAACCTATACCACGCCATCTTATCCCACAACCTATATCACACAACCTATACCACACAATCTATACCACACCATCTTATCACACAACCTACACAACACAACCTGTACCACGCCATCTTATCACACAACCTACACCACGCCAATCTTATCACACGACCTATACCACACAACCTGTACCACCCCATCTTATCACTCAACCTATAACACGCCATCTTATCACACAACCTATACCACACAACCTGTACCACACCATCTTATCACACAACCTATACCACACAACCTGTACCACACCATCTTATCACACAACCTATACCATACAAACCTGTACCACGCCATCATATCATACAACCTATACCACACAACCTATACCACACAACCTGTACCACGCCTTCATATCACACAACCTATACCACACAACCTATACCACGCCATCTTATCCCACAACCTATATCACATAACCTATACCACACAATCTATACCACACCATCTTATTACACAACCTACACAACACAACCTGTACCACGGCATCTTATCACACAACCTACACCACGCCAATCTTATCACACAACCTATACCACACAACCTGTACCACCCCATCTTATCACTCAACCTATAACACACAACCTGTACCACGCCATCTTATCCCACAACCTATATCACACAACCCTTACCACACAACCTGCACCACGCCATCTTATCACACAACCTATACCACACAACCTATATCACACAACCTGTACCACGCCATCTTATCCCACAACCTATATCACACAACCTATACCACACAATCTATACCACACCATCTTATCACACAACCTACACGACACAACCTGTACCACGCCATCTTATCACACAACCTACACCACGCCAATCTTATCACACAACCTATACCACACAACCTGTACCAAGCCATCTTATCACACAGCCTATACCACACCACCTATACCACGCCATCTTATCACACAACCTATATCACACCACCTATAGCACACAACCTGCACCACGCCATCTTATCACACAACCTAAACCACACAACCTATATCACACAACCTGTACCACTTCATCTTATCACACAACCTATACCCCACAACCTAAACCACACAACCTATACAATGCCATCTTACCAAACAACCTATACCACGCCAACTTATCACACAACCTGTACCACGCCATCTTATCACACAACCTATACCACACAACCTGTACCACACCATCTTATCACACAACCTATACCACGCCATCTTATCACACAACCTATACCACACAACATGTACCACACAATCTTATCACACAACCTATACCACACAACCTGTACCACACCATCTTATCACACAACCTATACCACACAACCTGTACCACGCCATCGTATCATACAACCTATACCACACAACCTATACCATACAACCTGTACCACGTCTTCATATCACACAACCTATACCACACAACCTATACCACGCCATCTTATCCCACAACCTATATCACACAACCTATACCACACAATCTATACCACACCATCTTATCACACAACCTACACAACACAACCTGTACCACGCCATCTTATCACACAACCTACACCACGCCAATCTTATCACACGACCTATACCACACAACCTGTACCACCCCATCTTATCAC
>NC_092150.1:0-5000 GCF_045791955.1 Oncorhynchus clarkii lewisi
CCTAACCCTAACCCTAACCCTAACCCTAACCCTAACCCTAACCCTAACCCTAACCCTAACCCTAACCCTAACCCTAACCCTAACCCTAACCCTAACCCTAACCCTAACCCTAACCCTAACCCTAACCCTAACCCTAACCCTAACCCTAACCCTAACCCTAACCCTAACCCTAACCCTAACCCTAACCCTAACCCTAACCCTAACCCTAACCCTAACCCTAACCCTAACCCTAACCCTAACCCTAACCCTAACCCTAACCCTAACCCTAACCCTAACCCTAACCCTAACCCTAACCCTAACCCTAACCCTAACCCTAACCCTAACCCTAACCCTAACCCTAACCCTAACCCTAACCCTAACCCTAACCCTAACCCTAACCCTAACCCTAACCCTAACCCTAACCCTAACCCTAACCCTAACCCTAACCCTAACCCTAACCCTAACCCTAACCCTAACCCTAACCCTAACCCTAACCCTAACCCTAACCCTAACCCTAACCCTAACCCTAACCCTAACCCTAACCCTAACCCTAACCCTAACCCTAACCCTAACCCTAACCCTAACCCTAACCCTAACCCTAACCCTAACCCTAACCCTAACCCTAACCCTAACCCTAACCCTAACCCTAACCCTAACCCTAACCCTAACCCTAACCCTAACCCTAACCCTAACCCTAACCCTAACCCTAACCCTAACCCTAACCCTAACCCTAACCCTAACCCTAACCCTAACCCTAACCCTAACCCTAACCCTAACCCTAACCCTAACCCTAACCCTAACCCTAACCCTAACCCTAACCCTAACCCTAACCCTAACCCTAACCCTAACCCTAACCCTAACCCTAACCCTAACCCTAACCCTAACCCTAACCCTAACCCTAACCCTAACCCTAACCCTAACCCTAACCCTAACCCTAACCCTAACCCTAACCCTAACCCTAACCCTAACCCTAACCCTAACCCTAACCCTAACCCTAACCCTAACCCTAACCCTAACCCTAACCCTAACCCTAACCCTAACCCTAACCCTAACCCTAACCCTAACCCTAACCCTAACCCTAACCCTAACCCTAACCCTAACCCTAACCCTAACCCTAACCCTAACCCTAACCCTAACCCTAACCCTAACCCTAACCCTAACCCTAACCCTAACCCTAACCCTAACCCTAACCCTAACCCTAACCCTAACCCTAACCCTAACCCTAACCCTAACCCTAACCCTAACCCTAACCCCTAACCCTAACCCTAACCCTAACCCTAACCCTAACCCTAACCCTAACCCTAACCCTAACCCTAACCCTAACCCTAACCCTAACCCTAACCCTAACCCTAACCCTAACCCTAACCCTAACCCTAACCCTAACCCTAACCCTAACCCTAACCCTAACCCTAACCCTAACCCTAACCCTAACCCTAACCCTAACCCTAACCCTAACCCTAACCCTAACCCTAACCCTAACCCTAACCCTAACCCTAACCCTAACCCTAACCCTAACCCTAACCCTAACCCTAACCCTAACCCTAACCCTAACCCTAACCCTAACCCTAACCCTAACCCTAACCCTAACCCTAACCCTAACCCTAACCCTAACCCTAACCCTAACCCTAACCCTAACCCTAACCCTAACCCTAACCCTAACCCTAACCCTAACCCTAACCCTAACCCTAACCCTAACCCTAACCCTAACCCTAACCCTAACCCTAACCCTAACCCTAACCCTAACCCTAACCCTAACCCTAACCCTAACCCTAACCCTAACCCTAACCCTAACCCTAACCCTAACCCTAACCCTAACCCTAACCCTAACCCTAACCCTAACCCTAACCCTAACCCTAACCCTAACCCTAACCCTAACCCTAACCCTAACCCTAACCCTAACCCTAACCCTAACCCTAACCCTAACCCTAACCCTAACCCTAACCCTAACCCTAACCCTAACCCTAACCCTAACCCTAACCCTAACCCTAACCCTAACCCTAACCCTAACCCTAACCCTAACCCTAACCCTAACCCTAACCCTAACCCTAACCCTAACCCTAACCCTAACCCTAACCCTAACCCTAACCCTAACCCTAACCCTAACCCTAACCCTAACCCTAACCCTAACCCTAACCCTAACCCTAACCCTAACCCTAACCCTAACCCTAACCCTAACCCTAACCCTAACCCTAACCCTAACCCTAACCCTAACCCTAACCCTAACCCTAACCCTAACCCTAACCCTAACCCTAACCCTAACCCTAACCCTAACCCTAACCCTAACCCTAACCCTAACCCTAACCCTAACCCTAACCCTAACCCTAACCCTAACCCTAACCCTAACCCTAACCCTAACCCTAACCCTAACCCTAACCCTAACCCTAACCCTAACCCTAACCCTAACCCTAACCCTAACCCTAACCCTAACCCTAACCCTAACCCTAACCCTAACCCTAACCCTAACCCTAACCCTAACCCTAACCCTAACCCTAACCCTAACCCTAACCCTAACCCTAACCCTAACCCTAACCCTAACCCTAACCCTAACCCTAACCCTAACCCTAACCCTAACCCTAACCCTAACCCTAACCCTAACCCTAACCCTAACCCTAACCCTAACCCTAACCCTAACCCTAACCCTAACCCTAACCCTAACCCTAACCCTAACCCTAACCCTAACCCTAACCCTAACCCTAACCCTAACCCTAACCCTAACCCTAACCCTAACCCTAACCCTAACCCTAACCCTAACCCTAACCCTAACCCTAACCCTAACCCTAACCCTAACCCTAACCCTAACCCTAACCCTAACCCTAACCCTAACCCTAACCCTAACCCTAACCCTAACCCTAACCCTAACCCTAACCCTAACCCTAACCCTAACCCTAACCCTAACCCTAACCCTAACCCTAACCCTAACCCTAACCCTAACCCTAACCCTAACCCTAACCCTAACCCTAACCCTAACCCTAACCCTAACCCTAACCCTAACCCTAACCCTAACCCTAACCCTAACCCTAACCCTAACCCTAACCCTAACCCTAACCCTAACCCTAACCCTAACCCTAACCCTAACCCTAACCCTAACCCTAACCCTAACCCTAACCCTAACCCTAACCCTAACCCTAACCCTAACCCTAACCCTAACCCTAACCCTAACCCTAACCCTAACCCTAACCCTAACCCTAACCCTAACCCTAACCCTAACCCTAACCCTAACCCTAACCCTAACCCTAACCCTAACCCTAACCCCTAACCCTAACCCTAACCCTAACCCTAACCCTAACCCTAACCCTAACCCTAACCCTAACCCTAACCCTAACCCTAACCCTAACCCTAACCCTAACCCTAACCCTAACCCTAACCCTAACCCTAACCCTAACCCTAACCCTAACCCTAACCCTAACCCTAACCCTAACCCTAACCCTAACCCTAACCCTAACCCTAACCCTAACCCTAACCCTAACCCTAACCCTAACCCTAACCCTAACCCTAACCCTAACCCTAACCCTAACCCTAACCCTAACCCTAACCCTAACCCTAACCCTAACCCTAACCCTAACCCTAACCCTAACCCTAACCCTAACCCTAACCCTAACCCTAACCCTAACCCTAACCCTAACCCTAACCCTAACCCTAACCCTAACCCTAACCCTAACCCTAACCCTAACCCTAACCCTAACCCTAACCCTAACCCTAACCCTAACCCTAACCCTAACCCTAACCCTAACCCTAACCCTAACCCTAACCCTAACCCTAACCCTAACCCTAACCCTAACCCTAACCCTAACCCTAACCCTAACCCTAACCCTAACCCTAACCCTAACCCTAACCCTAACCCTAACCCTAACCCTAACCCTAACCCTAACCCTAACCCTAACCCTAACCCTAACCCTAACCCTAACCCTAACCCTAACCCTAACCCTAACCCTAACCCTAACCCTAACCCTAACCCTAACCCTAACCCTAACCCTAACCCCTAACCCTAACCCTAACCCTAACCCTAACCCTAACCCTAACCCTAACCCTAACCCTAACCCTAACCCTAACCCTAACCCTAACCCTAACCCTAACCCTAACCCTAACCCTAACCCTAACCCTAACCCTAACCCTAACCCTAACCCTAACCCTAACCCTAACCCTAACCCTAACCCTAACCCTAACCCTAACCCTAACCCTAACCCTAACCCTAACCCTAACCCTAACCCTAACCCTAACCCTAACCCTAACCCTAACCCTAACCCTAACCCTAACCCTAACCCTAACCCTAACCCTAACCCTAACCCTAACCCTAACCCTAACCCTAACCCTAACCCTAACCCTAACCCTAACCCTAACCCTAACCCTAACCCTAACCCTAACCCTAACCCTAACCCTAACCCTAACCCTAACCCTAACCCTAACCCTAACCCTAACCCTAACCCTAACCCTAACCCCTAACCCTAACCCTAACCCTAACCCTAACCCTAACCCTAACCCTAACCCTAACCCTAACCCTAACCCTAACCCTAACCCTAACCCTAACCCTAACCCTAACCCTAACCCTAACCCTAACCCTAACCCTAACCCTAACCCTAACCCTAACCCTAACCCTAACCCTAACCCTAACCCTAACCCTAACCCTAACCCTAACCCTAACCCTAACCCTAACCCTAACCCTAACCCTAACCCTAACCCCTAACCCTAACCCTAACCCTAACCCTAACCCTAACCCTAACCCTAACCCTAACCCTAACCCTAACCCTAACCCTAACCCTAACCCTAACCCTAACCCTAACCCTAACCCTAACCCTAACCCTAACCCTAACCCTAACCCTAACCCTAACCCTAACCCTAACCCTAACCCTAACCCTAACCCTAACCCTAACCCTAACCCTAACCCTAACCCTAACCCTAACCCTAACCCTAACCCTAACCCTAACCCTAACCCTAACCCTAACCCTAACCCTAACCCTAACCCTAACCCTAACCCTAACCCTAACCCTAACCCTAACCCTAACCCTAACCCTAACCCTAACCCC
>NC_092150.1:10000-30000 GCF_045791955.1 Oncorhynchus clarkii lewisi
CTAACCCTAACCCTAACCCTAACCCTAACCCTAACCCTAACCCTAACCCTAACCCTAACCCTAACCCTAACCCTAACCCTAACCCTAACCCTAACCCTAACCCTAACCCTAACCCTAACCCTAACCCTAACCCTAACCCTAACCCTAACCCTAACCCTAACCCTAACCCTAACCCTAACCCTAACCCTAACCCTAACCCTAACCCTAACCCTAACCCTAACCCTAACCCTAACCCTAACCCTAACCCTAACCCTAACCCTAACCCTAACCCTAACCCTAACCCTAACCCTAACCCTAACCCTAACCCTAACCCTAACCCTAACCCTAACCCTAACCCTAACCCTAACCCTAACCCTAACCCTAACCCTAACCCTAACCCTAACCCTAACCCTAACCCTAACCCTAACCCTAACCCTAACCCTAACCCTAACCCTAACCCTAACCCTAACCCTAACCCTAACCCTAACCCTAACCCTAACCCTAACCCTAACCCTAACCCTAACCCTAACCCTAACCCTAACCCTAACCCTAACCCTAACCCTAACCCTAACCCTAACCCTAACCCTAACCCTAACCCTAACCCTAACCCTAACCCTAACCCTAACCCTAACCCTAACCCTAACCCTAACCCTAACCCTAACCCTAACCCTAACCCTAACCCTAACCCTAACCCTAACCCTAACCCTAACCCTAACCCTAACCCTAACCCTAACCCTAACCCTAACCCTAACCCTAACCCTAACCCTAACCCTAACCCTAACCCTAACCCTAACCCTAACCCTAACCCTAACCCTAACCCTAACCCTAACCCTAACCCTAACCCTAACCCTAACCCTAACCCTAACCCTAACCCTAACCCTAACCCTAACCCTAACCCTAACCCTAACCCTAACCCTAACCCTAACCCTAACCCTAACCCTAACCCTAACCCTAACCCTAACCCTAACCCTAACCCTAACCCTAACCCTAACCCTAACCCTAACCCTAACCCTAACCCTAACCCTAACCCTAACCCTAACCCTAACCCTAACCCTAACCCTAACCCTAACCCTAACCCTAACCCTAACCCTAACCCTAACCCTAACCCTAACCCTAACCCTAACCCTAACCCTAACCCTAACCCTAACCCTAACCCTAACCCTAACCCTAACCCTAACCCTAACCCTAACCCTAACCCTAACCCTAACCCTAACCCTAACCCTAACCCTAACCCTAACCCTAACCCTAACCCTAACCCTAACCCTAACCCTAACCCTAACCCTAACCCTAACCCTAACCCTAACCCTAACCCTAACCCTAACCCTAACCCTAACCCTAACCCTAACCCTAACCCTAACCCTAACCCTAACCCTAACCCTAACCCTAACCCTAACCCTAACCCTAACCCTAACCCTAACCCTAACCCTAACCCTAACCCTAACCCTAACCCTAACCCTAACCCTAACCCTAACCCTAACCCTAACCCTAACCCTAACCCTAACCCTAACCCTAACCCTAACCCTAACCCTAACCCTAACCCTAACCCTAACCCTAACCCTAACCCTAACCCTAACCCTAACCCTAACCCTAACCCTAACCCTAACCCTAACCCTAACCCTAACCCTAACCCTAACCCTAACCCTAACCCTAACCCTAACCCTAACCCTAACCCTAACCCTAACCCTAACCCTAACCCTAACCCTAACCCTAACCCTAACCCTAACCCTAACCCTAACCCTAACCCTAACCCTAACCCTAACCCTAACCCCTAACCCTAACCCTAACCCTAACCCTAACCCTAACCCTAACCCTAACCCTAACCCTAACCCTAACCCTAACCCTAACCCTAACCCTAACCCTAACCCTAACCCTAACCCTAACCCTAACCCTAACCCTAACCCTAACCCTAACCCTAACCCTAACCCTAACCCTAACCCTAACCCTAACCCTAACCCTAACCCTAACCCTAACCCTAACCCTAACCCTAACCCTAACCCTAACCCTAACCCTAACCCTAACCCTAACCCTAACCCTAACCCTAACCCTAACCCTAACCCTAACCCTAACCCTAACCCTAACCCTAACCCTAACCCTAACCCTAACCCTAACCCTAACCCTAACCCTAACCCTAACCCTAACCCTAACCCTAACCCTAACCCTAACCCTAACCCTAACCCTAACCCTAACCCTAACCCTAACCCTAACCCTAACCCTAACCCTAACCCTAACCCTAACCCTAACCCTAACCCTAACCCTAACCCTAACCCTAACCCTAACCCTAACCCTAACCCTAACCCTAACCCTAACCCTAACCCTAACCCTAACCCTAACCCTAACCCTAACCCTAACCCTAACCCTAACCCTAACCCTAACCCTAACCCTAACCCTAACCCTAACCCTAACCCTAACCCTAACCCTAACCCTAACCCTAACCCTAACCCTAACCCTAACCCTAACCCTAACCCTAACCCTAACCCTAACCCTAACCCTAACCCTAACCCTAACCCTAACCCTAACCCTAACCCTAACCCTAACCCTAACCCTAACCCTAACCCTAACCCTAACCCTAACCCTAACCCTAACCCTAACCCTAACCCTAACCCTAACCCTAACCCTAACCCTAACCCTAACCCTAACCCTAACCCTAACCCTAACCCTAACCCTAACCCTAACCCTAACCCTAACCCTAACCCTAACCCTAACCCTAACCCTAACCCTAACCCTAACCCTAACCCTAACCCTAACCCTAACCCCTAACCCTAACCCTAACCCTAACCCTAACCCTAACCCTAACCCTAACCCTAACCCTAACCCTAACCCTAACCCTAACCCTAACCCTAACCCTAACCCTAACCCTAACCCTAACCCTAACCCTAACCCTAACCCTAACCCTAACCCTAACCCTAACCCTAACCCTAACCCTAACCCTAACCCTAACCCTAACCCTAACCCTAACCCTAACCCTAACCCTAACCCTAACCCTAACCCTAACCCTAACCCTAACCCTAACCCTAACCCTAACCCTAACCCTAACCCTAACCCTAACCCTAACCCTAACCCTAACCCTAACCCTAACCCTAACCCTAACCCTAACCCTAACCCTAACCCTAACCCTAACCCTAACCCTAACCCTAACCCTAACCCTAACCCTAACCCTAACCCTAACCCTAACCCTAACCCTAACCCTAACCCTAACCCTAACCCTAACCCTAACCCTAACCCTAACCCTAACCCTAACCCTAACCCTAACCCTAACCCTAACCCTAACCCTAACCCTAACCCTAACCCTAACCCTAACCCTAACCCTAACCCTAACCCTAACCCTAACCCTAACCCTAACCCTAACCCTAACCCTAACCCTAACCCTAACCCTAACCCTAACCCTAACCCTAACCCTAACCCTAACCCTAACCCTAACCCTAACCCTAACCCTAACCCTAACCCTAACCCTAACCCTAACCCTAACCCTAACCCTAACCCCTAACCCTAACCCTAACCCTAACCCTAACCCTAACCCTAACCCTAACCCTAACCCTAACCCTAACCCTAACCCTAACCCTAACCCTAACCCTAACCCTAACCCTAACCCTAACCCTAACCCTAACCCTAACCCTAACCCTAACCCTAACCCTAACCCTAACCCTAACCCTAACCCTAACCCTAACCCTAACCCTAACCCTAACCCTAACCCTAACCCTAACCCTAACCCTAACCCTAACCCTAACCCTAACCCTAACCCTAACCCTAACCCTAACCCTAACCCTAACCCTAACCCTAACCCTAACCCTAACCCTAACCCTAACCCTAACCCTAACCCTAACCCTAACCCTAACCCTAACCCTAACCCTAACCCTAACCCTAACCCTAACCCTAACCCTAACCCTAACCCTAACCCTAACCCTAACCCTAACCCTAACCCTAACCCTAACCCTAACCCTAACCCTAACCCTAACCCTAACCCTAACCCTAACCCTAACCCTAACCCTAACCCTAACCCTAACCCTAACCCTAACCCTAACCCTAACCCTAACCCTAACCCTAACCCTAACCCTAACCCTAACCCTAACCCTAACCCTAACCCTAACCCTAACCCTAACCCTAACCCTAACCCTAACCCTAACCCTAACCCTAACCCTAACCCTAACCCTAACCCTAACCCTAACCCTAACCCTAACCCTAACCCTAACCCTAACCCTAACCCTAACCCTAACCCTAACCCTAACCCTAACCCTAACCCTAACCCTAACCCTAACCCTAACCCTAACCCTAACCCTAACCCTAACCCTAACCCTAACCCTAACCCTAACCCTAACCCTAACCCTAACCCTAACCCTAACCCTAACCCTAACCCTAACCCTAACCCTAACCCTAACCCTAACCCTAACCCTAACCCTAACCCTAACCCTAACCCTAACCCTAACCCTAACCCTAACCCTAACCCTAACCCTAACCCTAACCCTAACCCTAACCCTAACCCTAACCCTAACCCTAACCCTAACCCTAACCCTAACCCTAACCCTAACCCTAACCCTAACCCTAACCCTAACCCTAACCCTAACCCTAACCCTAACCCTAACCCTAACCCTAACCCTAACCCTAACCCTAACCCTAACCCTAACCCTAACCCTAACCCTAACCCTAACCCTAACCCTAACCCTAACCCTAACCCTAACCCTAACCCTAACCCTAACCCTAACCCTAACCCTAACCCTAACCCTAACCCTAACCCTAACCCTAACCCTAACCCTAACCCTAACCCTAACCCTAACCCTAACCCTAACCCTAACCCTAACCCTAACCCTAACCCTAACCCTAACCCTAACCCTAACCCTAACCCTAACCCTAACCCTAACCCTAACCCTAACCCTAACCCTAACCCTAACCCTAACCCTAACCCTAACCCTAACCCTAACCCTAACCCTAACCCTAACCCTAACCCTAACCCTAACCCTAACCCTAACCCTAACCCTAACCCTAACCCTAACCCTAACCCTAACCCTAACCCTAACCCTAACCCTAACCCTAACCCTAACCCTAACCCTAACCCTAACCCTAACCCTAACCCTAACCCTAACCCTAACCCTAACCCTAACCCTAACCCTAACCCTAACCCTAACCCTAACCCTAACCCTAACCCTAACCCTAACCCTAACCCTAACCCTAACCCTAACCCTAACCCTAACCCTAACCCTAACCCTAACCCTAACCCTAACCCTAACCCTAACCCTAACCCTAACCCTAACCCTAACCCTAACCCTAACCCTAACCCTAACCCTAACCCTAACCCTAACCCTAACCCTAACCCTAACCCTAACCCTAACCCTAACCCTAACCCTAACCCTAACCCTAACCCTAACCCTAACCCTAACCCTAACCCTAACCCTAACCCTAACCCTAACCCTAACCCTAACCCTAACCCTAACCCTAACCCTAACCCTAACCCTAACCCTAACCCTAACCCTAACCCTAACCCTAACCCTAACCCTAACCCTAACCCTAACCCTAACCCTAACCCTAACCCTAACCCTAACCCTAACCCTAACCCTAACCCTAACCCTAACCCTAACCCTAACCCTAACCCTAACCCTAACCCTAACCCTAACCCTAACCCTAACCCTAACCCTAACCCTAACCCTAACCCTAACCCTAACCCTAACCCTAACCCTAACCCTAACCCTAACCCTAACCCTAACCCTAACCCTAACCCTAACCCTAACCCTAACCCTAACCCTAACCCTAACCCTAACCCTAACCCTAACCCTAACCCTAACCCTAACCCTAACCCTAACCCTAACCCTAACCCTAACCCTAACCCTAACCCTAACCCTAACCCTAACCCTAACCCTAACCCTAACCCTAACCCTAACCCTAACCCTAACCCTAACCCTAACCCTAACCCTAACCCTAACCCTAACCCTAACCCTAACCCTAACCCTAACCCTAACCCTAACCCTAACCCTAACCCTAACCCTAACCCTAACCCTAACCCTAACCCTAACCCTAACCCTAACCCTAACCCTAACCCTAACCCTAACCCTAACCCTAACCCTAACCCTAACCCTAACCCTAACCCTAACCCTAACCCTAACCCTAACCCTAACCCTAACCCTAACCCTAACCCTAACCCTAACCCTAACCCTAACCCTAACCCTAACCCTAACCCTAACCCTAACCCTAACCCTAACCCTAACCCTAACCCTAACCCTAACCCTAACCCTAACCCTAACCCTAACCCTAACCCTAACCCTAACCCTAACCCTAACCCTAACCCTAACCCTAACCCTAACCCTAACCCTAACCCTAACCCTAACCCTAACCCTAACCCTAACCCTAACCCTAACCCTAACCCTAACCCTAACCCTAACCCTAACCCTAACCCTAACCCTAACCCTAACCCTAACCCTAACCCTAACCCTAACCCTAACCCTAACCCTAACCCTAACCCTAACCCTAACCCTAACCCTAACCCTAACCCTAACCCTAACCCTAACCCTAACCCTAACCCTAACCCTAACCCTAACCCTAACCCTAACCCTAACCCTAACCCTAACCCTAACCCTAACCCTAACCCTAACCCTAACCCTAACCCTAACCCTAACCCTAACCCTAACCCTAACCCTAACCCTAACCCTAACCCTAACCCTAACCCTAACCCTAACCCTAACCCTAACCCTAACCCTAACCCTAACCCTAACCCTAACCCTAACCCTAACCCTAACCCTAACCCTAACCCTAACCCTAACCCTAACCCTAACCCTAACCCTAACCCTAACCCTAACCCTAACCCTAACCCTAACCCTAACCCTAACCCTAACCCTAACCCTAACCCTAACCCTAACCCTAACCCTAACCCTAACCCTAACCCTAACCCTAACCCTAACCCTAACCCTAACCCTAACCCTAACCCTAACCCTAACCCTAACCCTAACCCTAACCCTAACCCTAACCCTAACCCTAACCCTAACCCTAACCCTAACCCTAACCCTAACCCTAACCCTAACCCTAACCCTAACCCTAACCCTAACCCTAACCCTAACCCTAACCCTAACCCTAACCCTAACCCTAACCCTAACCCTAACCCTAACCCTAACCCTAACCCTAACCCTAACCCTAACCCTAACCCTAACCCTAACCCTAACCCTAACCCTAACCCTAACCCTAACCCTAACCCTAACCCTAACCCTAACCCTAACCCTAACCCTAACCCTAACCCTAACCCTAACCCTAACCCTAACCCTAACCCTAACCCTAACCCTAACCCTAACCCTAACCCTAACCCTAACCCTAACCCTAACCCTAACCCTAACCCTAACCCTAACCCTAACCCTAACCCTAACCCTAACCCTAACCCTAACCCTAACCCTAACCCTAACCCTAACCCTAACCCTAACCCTAACCCTAACCCTAACCCTAACCCTAACCCTAACCCTAACCCTAACCCTAACCCTAACCCTAACCCTAACCCTAACCCTAACCCTAACCCTAACCCTAACCCTAACCCTAACCCTAACCCTAACCCTAACCCTAACCCTAACCCTAACCCTAACCCTAACCCTAACCCTAACCCTAACCCTAACCCTAACCCTAACCCTAACCCTAACCCTAACCCTAACCCTAACCCTAACCCTAACCCTAACCCTAACCCTAACCCTAACCCTAACCCTAACCCTAACCCTAACCCTAACCCTAACCCTAACCCTAACCCTAACCCTAACCCTAACCCTAACCCTAACCCTAACCCTAACCCTAACCCTAACCCTAACCCTAACCCTAACCCTAACCCTAACCCTAACCCTAACCCTAACCCTAACCCTAACCCTAACCCTAACCCTAACCCTAACCCTAACCCTAACCCTAACCCTAACCCTAACCCTAACCCTAACCCTAACCCTAACCCTAACCCTAACCCTAACCCTAACCCTAACCCTAACCCTAACCCTAACCCTAACCCTAACCCTAACCCTAACCCTAACCCTAACCCTAACCCTAACCCTAACCCTAACCCTAACCCTAACCCTAACCCTAACCCTAACCCTAACCCTAACCCTAACCCTAACCCTAACCCTAACCCTAACCCTAACCCTAACCCTAACCCTAACCCTAACCCTAACCCTAACCCTAACCCTAACCCTAACCCTAACCCTAACCCTAACCCTAACCCTAACCCTAACCCTAACCCTAACCCTAACCCTAACCCTAACCCTAACCCTAACCCTAACCCTAACCCTAACCCTAACCCTAACCCTAACCCTAACCCTAACCCTAACCCTAACCCTAACCCTAACCCTAACCCTAACCCTAACCCTAACCCTAACCCTAACCCTAACCCTAACCCTAACCCTAACCCTAACCCTAACCCTAACCCTAACCCTAACGCTAACCCTAACCCTAACCCTAACCCTAACCCTAACCCTAACCCTAACCCTAACCCTAACCCTAACCCTAACCCTAACCCTAACCCTAACCCTAACCCTAACCCTAACCCTAACCCTAACCCTAACCCTAACCCTAACCCTAACCCTAACCCTAACCCTAACCCTAACCCTAACCCTAACCCTAACCCTAACCCTAACCCTAACCCTAACCCTAACCCTAACCCTAACCCTAACCCTAACCCTAACCCTAACCCTAACCCTAACCCTAACCCTAACCCTAACCCTAACCCTAACCCTAACCCTAACCCTAACCCTAACCCTAACCCTAACCCTAACCCTAACCCTAACCCTAACCCTAACCCTAACCCTAACCCTAACCCTAACCCTAACCCTAACCCTAACCCTAACCCTAACCCTAACCCTAACCCTAACCCTAACCCTAACCCTAACCCTAACCCTAACCCTAACCCTAACCCTAACCCTAACCCTAACCCTAACCCTAACCCTAACCCTAACCCTAACCCTAACCCTAACCCTAACCCTAACCCTAACCCTAACCCTAACCCTAACCCTAACCCTAACCCTAACCCTAACCCTAACCCTAACCCTAACCCTAACCCTAACCCTAACCCTAACCCTAACCCTAACCCTAACCCTAACCCTAACCCTAACCCTAACCCTAACCCTAACCCTAACCCTAACCCTAACCCTAACCCTAACCCTAACCCTAACCCTAACCCTAACCCTAACCCTAACCCTAACCCTAACCCTAACCCTAACCCTAACCCTAACCCTAACCCTAACCCTAACCCTAACCCTAACCCTAACCCTAACCCTAACCCTAACCCTAACCCTAACCCTAACCCTAACCCTAACCCTAACCCTAACCCTAACCCTAACCCTAACCCTAACCCTAACCCTAACCCTAACCCTAACCCTAACCCTAACCCTAACCCTAACCCTAACCCTAACCCTAACCCTAACCCTAACCCTAACCCTAACCCTAACCCTAACCCTAACCCTAACCCTAACCCTAACCCTAACCCTAACCCTAACCCTAACCCTAACCCTAACCCTAACCCTAACCCTAACCCTAACCCTAACCCTAACCCTAACCCTAACCCTAACCCTAACCCTAACCCTAACCCTAACCCTAACCCTAACCCTAACCCTAACCCTAACCCTAACCCTAACCCTAACCCTAACCCTAACCCTAACCCTAACCCTAACCCTAACCCTAACCCTAACCCTAACCCTAACCCTAACCCTAACCCTAACCCTAACCCTAACCCTAACCCTAACCCTAACCCTAACCCTAACCCTAACCCTAACCCTAACCCTAACCCTAACCCTAACCCTAACCCTAACCCTAACCCTAACCCTAACCCTAACCCTAACCCTAACCCTAACCCTAACCCTAACCCTAACCCTAACCCTAACCCTAACCCTAACCCTAACCCTAACCCTAACCCTAACCCTAACCCTAACCCTAACCCTAACCCTAACCCTAACCCTAACCCTAACCCTAACCCTAACCCTAACCCTAACCCTAACCCTAACCCTAACCCTAACCCTAACCCTAACCCTAACCCTAACCCTAACCCTAACCCTAACCCTAACCCTAACCCTAACCCTAACCCTAACCCTAACCCTAACCCTAACCCTAACCCTAACCCTAACCCTAACCCTAACCCTAACCCTAACCCTAACCCTAACCCTAACCCTAACCCTAACCCTAACCCTAACCCTAACCCTAACCCTAACCCTAACCCTAACCCTAACCCTAACCCTAACCCTAACCCTAACCCTAACCCTAACCCTAACCCTAACCCTAACCCTAACCCTAACCCTAACCCTAACCCTAACCCTAACCCTAACCCTAACCCTAACCCTAACCCTAACCCTAACCCTAACCCTAACCCTAACCCTAACCCTAACCCTAACCCTAACCCTAACCCTAACCCTAACCCTAACCCTAACCCTAACCCTAACCCTAACCCTAACCCTAACCCTAACCCTAACCCTAACCCTAACCCTAACCCTAACCCTAACCCTAACCCTAACCCTAACCCTAACCCTAACCCTAACCCTAACCCTAACCCTAACCCTAACCCTAACCCTAACCCTAACCCTAACCCTAACCCTAACCCTAACCCTAACCCTAACCCTAACCCTAACCCTAACCCTAACCCTAACCCTAACCCTAACCCTAACCCTAACCCTAACCCTAACCCTAACCCTAACCCTAACCCTAACCCTAACCCTAACCCTAACCCTAACCCTAACCCTAACCCTAACCCTAACCCTAACCCTAACCCTAACCCTAACCCTAACCCTAACCCTAACCCTAACCCTAACCCTAACCCTAACCCTAACCCTAACCCTAACCCTAACCCTAACCCTAACCCTAACCCTAACCCTAACCCTAACCCTAACCCTAACCCTAACCCTAACCCTAACCCTAACCCTAACCCTAACCCTAACCCTAACCCTAACCCTAACCCTAACCCTAACCCTAACCCTAACCCTAACCCTAACCCTAACCCTAACCCTAACCCTAACCCTAACCCTAACCCTAACCCTAACCCTAACCCTAACCCTAACCCTAACCCTAACCCTAACCCTAACCCTAACCCTAACCCTAACCCTAACCCTAACCCTAACCCTAACCCTAACCCTAACCCTAACCCTAACCCTAACCCTAACCCTAACCCTAACCCTAACCCTAACCCTAACCCTAACCCTAACCCTAACCCTAACCCTAACCCTAACCCTAACCCTAACCCTAACCCTAACCCTAACCCTAACCCTAACCCTAACCCTAACCCTAACCCTAACCCTAACCCTAACCCTAACCCTAACCCTAACCCTAACCCTAACCCTAACCCTAACCCTAACCCTAACCCTAACCCTAACCCTAACCCTAACCCTAACCCTAACCCTAACCCTAACCCTAACCCTAACCCTAACCCTAACCCTAACCCTAACCCTAACCCTAACCCTAACCCTAACCCTAACCCTAACCCTAACCCTAACCCTAACCCTAACCCTAACCCTAACCCTAACCCTAACCCTAACCCTAACCCTAACCCTAACCCTAACCCTAACCCTAACCCTAACCCTAACCCTAACCCTAACCCTAACCCTAACCCTAACCCTAACCCTAACCCTAACCCTAACCCTAACCCTAACCCTAACCCTAACCCTAACCCTAACCCTAACCCTAACCCTAACCCTAACCCTAACCCTAACCCTAACCCTAACCCTAACCCTAACCCTAACCCTAACCCTAACCCTAACCCTAACCCTAACCCTAACCCTAACCCTAACCCTAACCCTAACCCTAACCCTAACCCTAACCCTAACCCTAACCCTAACCCTAACCCTAACCCTAACCCTAACCCTAACCCTAACCCTAACCCTAACCCTAACCCTAACCCTAACCCTAACCCTAACCCTAACCCTAACCCTAACCCTAACCCTAACCCTAACCCTAACCCTAACCCTAACCCTAACCCTAACCCTAACCCTAACCCTAACCCTAACCCTAACCCTAACCCTAACCCTAACCCTAACCCTAACCCTAACCCTAACCCTAACCCTAACCCTAACCCTAACCCTAACCCTAACCCTAACCCTAACCCTAACCCTAACCCTAACCCTAACCTAACCCTAACCCTAACCCTAACCCTAACCCTAACCCTAACCCTAACCCTAACCCTAACCCTAACCCTAACCCTAACCCTAACCCTAACCCTAACCCTAACCCTAACCCTAACCCTAACCCTAACCCTAACCCTAACCCTAACCCTAACCCTAACCCTAACCCTAACCCTAACCCTAACCCTAACCCTAACCCTAACCCTAACCCTAACCCTAACCCTAACCCTAACCCTAACCCTAACCCTAACCCTAACCCTAACCCTAACCCTAACCCTAACCCTAACCCTAACCCTAACCCTAACCCTAACCCTAACCCTAACCCTAACCCTAACCCTAACCCTAACCCTAACCCTAACCCTAACCCTAACCCTAACCCTAACCCTAACCCTAACCCTAACCCTAACCCTAACCCTAACCCTAACCCTAACCCTAACCCTAACCCTAACCCTAACCCTAACCCTAACCCTAACCCTAACCCTAACCCTAACCCTAACCCTAACCCTAACCCTAACCCTAACCCTAACCCTAACCCTAACCCTAACCCTAACCCTAACCCTAACCCTAACCCTAACCCTAACCCTAACCCTAACCCTAACCCTAACCCTAACCCTAACCCTAACCCTAACCCTAACCCTAACCCTAACCCTAACCCTAACCCTAACCCTAACCCTAACCCTAACCCTAACCCTAACCCTAACCCTAACCCTAACCCTAACCCTAACCCTAACCCTAACCCTAACCCTAACCCTAACCCTAACCCTAACCCTAACCCTAACCCTAACCCTAACCCTAACCCTAACCCTAACCCTAACCCTAACCCTAACCCTAACCCTAACCCTAACCCTAACCCTAACCCTAACCCTAACCCTAACCCTAACCCTAACCCTAACCCTAACCCTAACCCTAACCCTAACCCTAACCCTAACCCTAACCCTAACCCTAACCCTAACCCTAACCCTAACCCTAACCCTAACCCTAACCCTAACCCTAACCCTAACCCTAACCCTAACCCTAACCCTAACCCTAACCCTAACCCTAACCCTAACCCTAACCCTAACCCTAACCCTAACCCTAACCCTAACCCTAACCCTAACCCTAACCCTAACCCTAACCCTAACCCTAACCCTAACCCTAACCCTAACCCTAACCCTAACCCTAACCCTAACCCTAACCCTAACCCTAACCCTAACCCTAACCCTAACCCTAACCCTAACCCTAACCCTAACCCTAACCCTAACCCTAACCCTAACCCTAACCCTAACCCTAACCCTAACCCTAACCCTAACCCTAACCCTAACCCTAACCCTAACCCTAACCCTAACCCTAACCCTAACCCTAACCCTAACCCTAACCCTAACCCTAACCCTAACCCTAACCCTAACCCTAACCCTAACCCTAACCCTAACCCTAACCCTAACCCTAACCCTAACCCTAACCCTAACCCTAACCCTAACCCTAACCCTAACCCTAACCCTAACCCTAACCCTAACCCTAACCCTAACCCTAACCCTAACCCTAACCCTAACCCTAACCCTAACCCTAACCCTAACCCTAACCCTAACCCTAACCCTAACCCTAACCCTAACCCTAACCCTAACCCTAACCCTAACCCTAACCCTAACCCTAACCCTAACCCTAACCCTAACCCTAACCCTAACCCTAACCCTAACCCTAACCCTAACCCTAACCCTAACCCTAACCCTAACCCTAACCCTAACCCTAACCCTAACCCTAACCCTAACCCTAACCCTAACCCTAACCCTAACCCTAACCCTAACCCTAACCCTAACCCTAACCCTAACCCTAACCCTAACCCTAACCCTAACCCTAACCCTAACCCTAACCCTAACCCTAACCCTAACCCTAACCCTAACCCTAACCCTAACCCTAACCCTAACCCTAACCCTAACCCTAACCCTAACCCTAACCCTAACCCTAACCCTAACCCTAACCCTAACCCTAACCCTAACCCTAACCCTAACCCTAACCCTAACCCTAACCCTAACCCTAACCCTAACCCTAACCCTAACCCTAACCCTAACCCTAACCCTAACCCTAACCCTAACCCTAACCCTAACCCTAACCCTAACCCTAACCCTAACCCTAACCCTAACCCTAACCCTAACCCTAACCCTAACCCTAACCCTAACCCTAACCCTAACCCTAACCCTAACCCTAACCCTAACCCTAACCCTAACCCTAACCCTAACCCTAACCCTAACCCTAACCCTAACCCTAACCCTAACCCTAACCCTAACCCTAACCCTAACCCTAACCCTAACCCTAACCCTAACCCTAACCCTAACCCTAACCCTAACCCTAACCCTAACCCTAACCCTAACCCTAACCCTAACCCTAACCCTAACCCTAACCCTAACCCTAACCCTAACCCTAACCCTAACCCTAACCCTAACCCTAACCCTAACCCTAACCCTAACCCTAACCCTAACCCTAACCCTAACCCTAACCCTAACCCTAACCCTAACCCTAACCCTAACCCTAACCCTAACCCTAACCCTAACCCTAACCCTAACCCTAACCCTAACCCTAACCCTAACCCTAACCCTAACCCTAACCCTAACCCTAACCCTAACCCTAACCCTAACCCTAACCCTAACCCTAACCCTAACCCTAACCCTAACCCTAACCCTAACCCTAACCCTAACCCTAACCCTAACCCTAACCCTAACCCTAACCCTAACCCTAACCCTAACCCTAACCCTAACCCTAACCCTAACCCTAACCCTAACCCTAACCCTAACCCTAACCCTAACCCTAACCCTAACCCTAACCCTAACCCTAACCCTAACCCTAACCCTAACCCTAACCCTAACCCTAACCCTAACCCTAACCCTAACCCTAACCCTAACCCTAACCCTAACCCTAACCCTAACCCTAACCCTAACCCTAACCCTAACCCTAACCCTAACCCTAACCCTAACCCTAACCCTAACCCTAACCCTAACCCTAACCCTAACCCTAACCCTAACCCTAACCCTAACCCTAACCCTAACCCTAACCCTAACCCTAACCCTAACCCTAACCCTAACCCTAACCCTAACCCTAACCCTAACCCTAACCCTAACCCTAACCCTAACCCTAACCCTAACCCTAACCCTAACCCTAACCCTAACCCTAACCCTAACCCTAACCCTAACCCTAACCCTAACCCTAACCCTAACCCTAACCCTAACCCTAACCCTAACCCTAACCCTAACCCTAACCCTAACCCTAACCCTAACCCTAACCCTAACCCTAACCCTAACCCTAACCCTAACCCTAACCCTAACCCTAACCCTAACCCTAACCCTAACCCTAACCCTAACCCTAACCCTAACCCTAACCCTAACCCTAACCCTAACCCTAACCCTAACCCTAACCCTAACCCTAACCCTAACCCTAACCCTAACCCTAACCCTAACCCTAACCCTAACCCTAACCCTAACCCTAACCCTAACCCTAACCCTAACCCTAACCCTAACCCTAACCCTAACCCTAACCCTAACCCTAACCCTAACCCTAACCCTAACCCTAACCCTAACCCTAACCCTAACCCTAACCCTAACCCTAACCCTAACCCTAACCCTAACCCTAACCCTAACCCTAACCCTAACCCTAACCCTAACCCTAACCCTAACCCTAACCCTAACCCTAACCCTAACCCTAACCCTAACCCTAACCCTAACCCTAACCCTAACCCTAACCCTAACCCTAACCCTAACCCTAACCCTAACCCTAACCCTAACCCTAACCCTAACCCTAACCCTAACCCTAACCCTAACCCTAACCCTAACCCTAACCCTAACCCTAACCCTAACCCTAACCCTAACCCTAACCCTAACCCTAACCCTAACCCTAACCCTAACCCTAACCCTAACCCTAACCCTAACCCTAACCCTAACCCTAACCCTAACCCTAACCCTAACCCTAACCCTAACCCTAACCCTAACCCTAACCCTAACCCTAACCCTAACCCTAACCCTAACCCTAACCCTAACCCTAACCCTAACCCTAACCCTAACCCTAACCCTAACCCTAACCCTAACCCTAACCCTAACCCTAACCCTAACCCTAACCCTAACCCTAACCCTAACCCTAACCCTAACCCTAACCCTAACCCTAACCCTAACCCTAACCCTAACCCTAACCCTAACCCTAACCCTAACCCTAACCCTAACCCTAACCCTAACCTAACCCTAACCCTAACCCTAACCCTAACCCTAACCCTAACCCTAACCCTAACCCTAACCCTAACCCTAACCCTAACCCTAACCCTAACCCTAACCCTAACCCTAACCCTAACCCTAACCCTAACCCTAACCCTAACCCTAACCCTAACCCTAACCCTAACCCTAACCCTAACCCTAACCCTAACCCTAACCCTAACCCTAACCCTAACCCTAACCCTAACCCTAACCCTAACCCTAACCCTAACCCTAACCCTAACCCTAACCCTAACCCTAACCCTAACCCTAACCCTAACCCTAACCCTAACCCTAACCCTAACCCTAACCCTAACCCTAACCCTAACCCTAACCCTAACCCTAACCCTAACCCTAACCCTAACCCTAACCCTAACCCTAACCCTAACCCTAACCCTAACCCTAACCCTAACCCTAACCCTAACCCTAACCCTAACCCTAACCCTAACCCTAACCCTAACCCTAACCCTAACCCTAACCCTAACCCTAACCCTAACCCTAACCCTAACCCTAACCCTAACCCTAACCCTAACCCTAACCCTAACCCTAACCCTAACCCTAACCCTAACCCTAACCCTAACCCTAACCCTAACCCTAACCCTAACCCTAACCCTAACCCTAACCCTAACCCTAACCCTAACCCTAACCCTAACCCTAACCCTAACCCTAACCCTAACCCTAACCCTAACCCTAACCCTAACCCTAACCCTAACCCTAACCCTAACCCTAACCCTAACCCTAACCCTAACCCTAACCCTAACCCTAACCCTAACCCTAACCCTAACCCTAACCCTAACCCTAACCCTAACCCTAACCCTAACCCTAACCCTAACCCTAACCCTAACCCTAACCCTAACCCTAACCCTAACCCTAACCCTAACCCTAACCCTAACCCTAACCCTAACCCTAACCCTAACCCTAACCCTAACCCTAACCCTAACCCTAACCCTAACCCTAACCCTAACCCTAACCCTAACCCTAACCCTAACCCTAACCCTAACCCTAACCCTAACCCTAACCCTAACCCTAACCCTAACCCTAACCCTAACCCTAACCCTAACCCTAACCCTAACCCTAACCCTAACCCTAACCCTAACCCTAACCCTAACCCTAACCCTAACCCTAACCCTAACCCTAACCCTAACCCTAACCCTAACCCTAACCCTAACCCTAACCCTAACCCTAACCCTAACCCTAACCCTAACCCTAACCCTAACCCTAACCCTAACCCTAACCCTAACCCTAACCCTAACCCTAACCCTAACCCTAACCCTAACCCTAACCCTAACCCTAACCCTAACCCTAACCCTAACCCTAACCCTAACCCTAACCCTAACCCTAACCCTAACCCTAACCCTAACCCTAACCCTAACCCTAACCCTAACCCTAACCCTAACCCTAACCCTAACCCTAACCCTAACCCTAACCCTAACCCTAACCCTAACCCTAACCCTAACCCTAACCCTAACCCTAACCCTAACCCTAACCCTAACCCTAACCCTAACCCTAACCCTAACCCTAACCCTAACCCTAACCCTAACCCTAACCCTAACCCTAACCCTAACCCTAACCCTAACCCTAACCCTAACCCTAACCCTAACCCTAACCCTAACCCTAACCCTAACCCTAACCCTAACCCTAACCCTAACCCTAACCCTAACCCTAACCCTAACCCTAACCCTAACCCTAACCCTAACCCTAACCCTAACCCTAACCCTAACCCTAACCCTAACCCTAACCCTAACCCTAACCCTAACCCTAACCCTAACCCTAACCCTAACCCTAACCCTAACCCTAACCCTAACCCTAACCCTAACCCTAACCCTAACCCTAACCCTAACCCTAACCCTAACCCTAACCCTAACCCTAACCCTAACCCTAACCCTAACCCTAACCCTAACCCTAACCCTAACCCTAACCCTAACCCTAACCCTAACCCTAACCCTAACCCTAACCCTAACCCTAACCCTAACCCTAACCCTAACCCTAACCCTAACCCTAACCCTAACCCTAACCCTAACCCTAACCCTAACCCTAACCCTAACCCTAACCCTAACCCTAACCCTAACCCTAACCCTAACCCTAACCCTAACCCTAACCCTAACCCTAACCCTAACCCTAACCCTAACCCTAACCCTAACCCTAACCCTAACCCTAACCCTAACCCTAACCCTAACCCTAACCCTAACCCTAACCCTAACCCTAACCCTAACCCTAACCCTAACCCTAACCCTAACCCTAACCCTAACCCTAACCCTAACCCTAACCCTAACCCTAACCCTAACCCTAACCCTAACCCTAACCCTAACCCTAACCCTAACCCTAACCCTAACCCTAACCCTAACCCTAACCCTAACCCTAACCCTAACCCTAACCCTAACCCTAACCCTAACCCTAACCCTAACCCTAACCCTAACCCTAACCCTAACCCTAACCCTAACCCTAACCCTAACCCTAACCCTAACCCTAACCCTAACCCTAACCCTAACCCTAACCCTAACCCTAACCCTAACCCTAACCCTAACCCTAACCCTAACCCTAACCCTAACCCTAACCCTAACCCTAACCCTAACCCTAACCCTAACCCTAACCCTAACCCTAACCCTAACCCTAACCCTAACCCTAACCCTAACCCTAACCCTAACCCTAACCCTAACCCTAACCCTAACCCTAACCCTAACCCTAACCCTAACCCTAACCCTAACCCTAACCCTAACCCTAACCCTAACCCTAACCCTAACCCTAACCCTAACCCTAACCCTAACCCTAACCCTAACCCTAACCCTAACCCTAACCCTAACCCTAACCCTAACCCTAACCCTAACCCTAACCCTAACCCTAACCCTAACCCTAACCCTAACCCTAACCCTAACCCTAACCCTAACCCTAACCCTAACCCTAACCCTAACCCTAACCCTAACCCTAACCCTAACCCTAACCCTAACCCTAACCCTAACCCTAACCCTAACCCTAACCCTAACCCTAACCCTAACCCTAACCCTAACCCTAACCCTAACCCTAACCCTAACCCTAACCCTAACCCTAACCCTAACCCTAACCCTAACCCTAACCCTAACCCTAACCCTAACCCTAACCCTAACCCTAACCCTAACCCTAACCCTAACCCTAACCCTAACCCTAACCCTAACCCTAACCCTAACCCTAACCCTAACCCTAACCCTAACCCTAACCCTAACCCTAACCCTAACCCTAACCCTAACCCTAACCCTAACCCTAACCCTAACCCTAACCCTAACCCTAACCCTAACCCTAACCCTAACCCTAACCCTAACCCTAACCCTAACCCTAACCCTAACCCTAACCCTAACCCTAACCCTAACCCTAACCCTAACCCTAACCCTAACCCTAACCCTAACCCTAACCCTAACCCTAACCCTAACCCTAACCCTAACCCTAACCCTAACCCTAACCCTAACCCTAACCCTAACCCTAACCCTAACCCTAACCCTAACCCTAACCCTAACCCTAACCCTAACCCTAACCCTAACCCTAACCCTAACCCTAACCCTAACCCTAACCCTAACCCTAACCCTAACCCTAACCCTAACCCTAACCCTAACCCTAACCCTAACCCTAACCCTAACCCTAACCCTAACCCTAACCCTAACCCTAACCCTAACCCTAACCCTAACCCTAACCCTAACCCTAACCCTAACCCTAACCCTAACCCTAACCCTAACCCTAACCCTAACCCTAACCCTAACCCTAACCCTAACCCTAACCCTAACCCTAACCCTAACCCTAACCCTAACCCTAACCC